>NW_015114139.1:123395-127599 GCF_001443285.1 Poecilia latipinna
GGACAAGTTCTGCACATTATTACAAAATAAATACAAAATTTGACTGATGGACGGACAGATATATAAATTAATATGTATATTAATTTATCACGTCAAAACCTAATGCCACACACATTCAACATGGATATGTAATGGCAAAAAACGTAGTGCTCCACGTGTGAAAGTAGGTCTCTTGGGATTCTCCTGGGCACTCGAACAACGAGTCTTATTTCTATACTGCCTTTGTTCAGAGTCTTAGACAGGTTATATAAATCGATGTCAACACTTCCCCACCTTTACAGGTTGAGGGATGGAGATCTCACTTCTCCTTATGGGCTTTAGACTGGCTCTGAGCCAGAGTGTTGGCTCAGTTTTTGCTATTAGTGGGTCAGATATTGTCGAAAATGGGACCTTACCCATAAAATGTATCCTGCAGGGTACAGCTCGTACGCCTGCATTCTCAATGGATGGGGAGTTCATTATTGGCGGCGTTTTTTCCTTACATTACAAGGAGCTCACAAAGATTCATAGCTACACCACTGCGCCTGAGCCGCCCACCTGCACAGGGAGGTTGGTAAGAGGGAGCATGGTGGGAAATGGAGGGGGTGATATACTGAAAAGTCAGGGTTATGATTTGTGTGATGTAGAAATGTGCAGCAAATTGTAATGACTTATAGACATAAGGATATGTTTTCAAGAATTATTTGCATGACATCCAAATTAATGCGGTCAGTGTAAGAAAATTCTATATAGATACTGATTGAGAAAATCTGACACTGACAACAATAAAGTCAAATTCAAAAAATTAGAATATGCTTTCAAAAGAGGCTCGTTTGTCAGATTAAATGTACAATTTGACAAAGAAAACTTGTAAGCAGTTTTTGCACATTAGATCCACTTTTTTACATTCAGAATGTCTTTGTTACAATGTAACATTCTGATCTGAACTGTAATGCAACCAATAAATCACCATCATTAACAGGAAAAGCTTTAAATAATCAACCTCTGTGGAATTAATCTATATAACACATACTATCAACGGAGATCGTAAAAAACATAAACTTTTTAATTAAATTGACATCTTTTAAGTGTGACTGTACATAGAAAAAATATGAAACGTTTTCGTCATCTATGTTTTTTCTAAGAGTAATTTTGCTGGTGATCATTTGAACTGATGTTATGTTATACATAAAAAGGAGTAATTTAAATGTCTGTGTGCAGTGTCAACAGTCATGAACTACGCCTCGCTCGTGCAATGATCTTTGCAATTGAGGAGATAAACAACAGCACAGAGCTGCTGCCTGGGATTAAACTCGGGTATAAGATCTACGATTCATGCGCCTCTGTGTCTGTGGCCACTCATGTGGCATTTCAGCTGTCAAACGGGGAGGACCCCGTGATTCAGACAGGCCATAATTGTTCTAATTTAGGAGTGGTAATGGGTGTTATTGGTGCCTCTAGTTCCACACCATCTATTGGCATTTCACGCATCTTTGGTCCCTTCAATATTCCTCTGGTAAGAAGTTTGAATTTATCAGAAAATATAAAAATTTATTTCAATGTATGTCTGTTAAAAAGATGAATTGTTGTTTTTGTTGCTTCAGGTGAGCCACTTTGCTACATGTGCATGTCTGTCAGATAAGCAGCAGTTCCCGACTTTCTTCAGAACAATTCCCAGTGACCATTATCAAGCTGATGTGTTGGCCAAACTGGTGAAACACTTTGGCTGGACTTGGATAGGAGCCATTTACTCTAACACAGATTATGGAAGAAATGGCATGGCATCTTTTCTTGAAGCAGCACACAAAGAAGGGATCTGTGTGGAGTACACTGAATCTTTTTATCGGACTGAACCACAAAAGATTCAAATAGTAGCAGATGTCATCCGCAGGTTTGAGCCTCTTCTATTTTCTTAATGTGCTTAGTTAAGATGTAGACCGTTTTTATTAACCACTTCAAAACACTTTTAAGACAATTAAAAACTGATTTCATACAAGTAAATCTGAAAGTAGTTATATACGTTTTTTTTCTCTTCAGGTCAACTTCGATCGTTGTGGTGGCTTTTACAGCCACTGGTGATATGAAACTCCTGTTCGAGGAGCTAAACCAACAACCTTCTCCTCCTCGTCAGTGGATTGGAAGTGAGGGCTGGATAACAGACCTTCAGCTGATGAGATTCAGTTTCTGTGCAGGAGCCATTGGAGTTGCTATTCAGCAATCTGTCATCCCTGGATTTGGAGACTTCCTGCTGGGTCTGTCTCCCTCTGAAGTAGCCGCCTCCTCCATCCTCACAGACTTCTGGGAGGAAGCATTCAACTGCAGCTTGAAGAAAAGTGAGAAACGAACATGATCAGTTCCCAGTTTGATTTGTGTTTTATTTAAAGAATCTTGTCTAAAACTAACAACAGAGTTAAAATGATCAAAGAATACTCATCTAATTTGAAAATATGCACAATTTTTTTTGTTATTTTCAGTTCTTGATACAAAAAAGAGGCTTTGTGATGGAACTGAAGACTTAGTGACTCTCAAGATCCCGTACACCGAAACGTCTAAATTCAGAATTACCAACATGGTGTACAAGGCTGTTTATGCCATAGCACATGCTATTCACACTGCAGTGTGTCAGGAAACTTCATCCACATCTAATTGTAAAAAACGATCAATGTTAGACTTAAGTCAGGTAAGATTTAATTTGAAAAATCATCTTGACACATCATATCATACTAAATAATTTCATTCAACAGAGTGCAGTTCTTGGTGCCCCTTCCATTATTTTATCGCATGTCCTCAGGTTTTTACCAAACTGAAGGAAGTCAACTTCACCCAGAATGGTTACCATGTGTCATTTGATGCTAATGGAGACCCTGTGGCTTTTTATGAAGTTGTCAACTGGCAGAAGAGTGAGAGTGGGATTATTGAACCGATAACAGTGGGGTACTATGATGCTTCGCTGCCAAAAGGCCAGGAGTTTTGTATCAACAGGAACTTAACCTGGTTGGATGGAGGCCTGGAAGTAATGGCAAAAATGCAACATTGCTGTTTGAAAATAGCTGTGTAGCACATGGTTACTTTTTTCCTAATTTCTATTTTTTTCTGTTTTCCAGGTTCCAGTCTCCGTTTGCTCAGAGAGTTGTCCTCCAGGAACTCGCAAAGTGTTGCAGAAAGGAAAACCAATCTGCTGCTATGACTGTGTACCATGTCCTGAAGGAGAGATCAGTAATATGACAGGTGAACCTGTTTAACAAGTACATTTTTACAATCACATATTTTAAATACTTACAACCATTTCTGACTTTATATTTAGATTCTCCTGATTGCGCCGCATGTCCCAGAGAGTTCTGGCCTAATGCAGAAAAAGATGCCTGTTTCCCCAAAGCTGTGGAGTTTCTTTCCTTCGATGAAATCCTGTCAGTCATCCTGGCCGTATTCTCCATTAGTGGAGCCTGTTTGGCCATAATTACTACAGTGATTTTCTTCCATCACAGAACAACACCGATTGTCAGAGCCAACAACTCTGAGCTGAGCTTCCTGCTTCTCTTCTCTCTGACTCTGTGTTTCTTATGTTCACTAACTTTCATTGGAGCCCCCTCTGAGTGGTCCTGCATGCTGCGGCACACAGCGTTTGGCATCACATTTGTTCTCTGTATCTCCTGTGTACTTGGGAAAACTATAGTGGTTCTAATGGCCTTTAAAGCTACACTTCCTGGTAGTAATGCTATGAAATGGTTTGGTCCTCTTCAACAAAGGTTGACTGAAGTGGCTCTCACATTTATTCAAGTTATAATATGTATCATTTGGTTGGTTGTGAGTCCTCCCGTCCCAGTGAAAAATCTGAGCACCTACAAGGAGAAGATCATCCTGGAATGTGCGTTAGGCTCTGCTGTTGGTTTCTGGGCTGTGCTTGGCTACATCGGCCTGCTGGCTGTGTTTTGCTTTGTGTTAGCTGTTCTAGCTCGGAAACTACCTGATAATTTCAACGAAGCCAAGATGATAACCTTCAGCATGTTGATATTCTGTGCCGTCTGGATCACCTTCATCCCAGCTTATGTCAGCTCTCCTGGAAAATTTACTGTGGCTGTGGAGATATTTGCTATTCTGGCCTCCAGCTTTGGACTGATACTGTGTATATTTGCTCCAAAGTGTTTCATCATTTTGTTTCAACCAGAGAAGAACACTAAAAAATATTTAATGAACAAAAACTAAAACCAAAAACAAGTTTGTAAAG
>NW_015114139.1:131177-133739 GCF_001443285.1 Poecilia latipinna
AACAAACACCCAATGTAAAATGTGAATTTCTTGAACATCAGTTTGCCAGCAATGATGTGATAAGTCATGCAAGAAAACTTAAACTGCTCATGCTCACCAAATATGTATGTCACCTTTATTTTGCTTTTTTACATTTAGAATAATGTTGAAGTGTATGTTTAAATTTGCTAATTAAATTTGAAATCTATATCTTCATATTGGTGAGTCTGGATTTCACATTTTATTTCATGTTTTGTTTCAATGCGCTTGAATCAACCTCTCATAAGCCATAATTCAGTAGTACACATGGAATGGTTAAAATCCTTCTAAAGATTGATATGAGCCTTTATCGTCTTGATCTAGCTTGTCATCATCAATTTAATGATGGCACTTGACTTAATGTAATGTTTTTGATTGCTGAGTCAATGTTTCATGACTTTGTATTTTTGTGTTTGTAATGATGTAAAAGCACTTTGAAATGCCTGGCTGCTGAAATGTGCTATGCAAATAAAATTTGATTGACTGATTATAGTCTTGATCTAGCTTAACAGATTTGTTGTAAACGAATATTTTAGTAATCGAGTAATCTATTGATTTTTCTTATAATTAATTGAGTAATCGGGAAAAAAAAATTAAATATTGGTAAATGTTCCATAACACCAGTGTTACTATCAGATATCAATATCAGTCCAATATTTTATGTTTGAGCTTCCCTAACAGTTACTTTTTGTAGTTTAGAAAACTAACCTGTAACAATAATAGCTCACTTTCTAAGTTAACCTGAAGAAAAGTTATGCAACGTTCTGAAATTATATCCAATTTAAGAGCCAGGTTCACAAATACGCTTATAAAAAAATGTCTATACTCCAGCTTTTAGTTTATGTATTCTTCAGTGAGTTTAACAGATGAACTCTCACCTTGCCCCATACCCTTCAAGCTTTGTGTTTGAGAATACGGGAAACGTCGCCTGGGGTGGTGGAGGTGGGGAGCAGGTGAACGAACGAACGTGAGATGGGGGCGGAGGGGATGAAATAGACCAGGGGACAAAAGTAAGAACAGGTGGTGTGAGAAATACGGGATATTTACGGCACCTTCGTTCGTCACACTCAGAAACTCATCGACCAGCCACGATGATTTCCGCGACTCGTTTGTTTCATACCGGGATATGAAATTTACTGTGCGGTTCGTCCGTAAAGCTGCACTTACACTGTAATCAACTACTCAGCCGCCCGCCGTGTTCAGTCTATCCGCTCACCTGTACTCCCGCAGCGCTCTCCCCGCAGTTCGCTCTGAACCAGCAGCGCTCGGAGGAGAAAGGCTGCCGTACTCCAGCCATCGCGCCAGTCATTTTAAGGATGTTTATTGGTCCCCCAAAAACGATGAAAACCTGGGCATTATCACCAATCAATAAAATCCCCACGGGCCGAACTTGAAGATCGGACGTTATGCCGCTAACACTTAGCTTTCGCCAACAACTCAGAGGCGGAAGTCAGAGCTCCGCGCAGCGCAACTAATGTTCCGGCCGGAACGCGGTGAGCTAGCCAAAAAAACATAAATTAACGACACATCGAGGCAGGTAAATTTTCCTCGAGGAATTTTAATAATCGAGGTACTCGAATCACTCGAGGAATCGTTTCGGCCCTACTGATAACATGACTGACCAAGTTTATATGGAACACTTCGGGTGTAGTTTTTTACCATGTTTCTGGCACACAGCAAGTCTAAAAAGGACTTGCTCTTTATCCTACAAATACACGTAAGTAAAAGCGCGCACCATGCTGGTGCTAATTAAAACTATGCAGATACATCACAAAGAGGATTTTATGTCTTACATGGGTTGTAACAAGAAGAATAACGCTGCTACCAAAGTCCATGAATGGTAAGAATAAATCAGACAGCTAGATGATGTAATCTATGTGATGTCATTATGATGTTTTGGAGAAGAGTTATATGGAGCAAGAGCAACACTCACATCCACCTTTAGAGACTTGAGGGATGGAGAACTCATCTCTCCTTAATGGCTTAAGACTGGCTCATATTTGGCTCATATTTGTTGCTTTTGGTGTATCAGATAGAGTGAAAAATGGGGCTTTAGCTATCAACTGTACTCTGCAGGGTACAGCTCGCATGCCTGCATTCTCAATGGATGGGGAGTTCATTATTGGTGGGGTTTTTTCCTTTCGTTACAAGGAGATCACAAAGATTCACAGCTACACAATTGTGCCTGAGCCGCCCACCTGCACAGGGAGGTTGGTAAGAGGGAGCATAGTGGGATATGAAGAGATTTATACTGAAAACTGAAAAGGTTTTTATTTGAATGCTTCAAAGTGCAATGATTTATTTAACAGAATTCTTTTATTATTATTTTTAACATCAAAATTAATTTCAACAGAGTAAAAATTAGTTTCTGTATTGGTGAGCTTGTGTAGATGGCACAACTTCATCTGCCAAGGTGAATGGAGAGGGTCAGATGTGATAAGAAACAACTTTATTACTAGATGATACTCTTTAGTTTATGGTATTATCTGGTTTGTGAAAATGTAAAAAGATTTACTTAAAAAAAGCAGTATTTGTGATATTGTG
>NW_015114139.1:137041-138730 GCF_001443285.1 Poecilia latipinna
AGAACAAATCAGACAGCTAGATGATGTAATCTGTGTGATGTAATGATGATGTTTTGGAGAAGAGTTATATGGAGCAAGAGCAACACTCACATCCACCTTTAGAGACTTGAGGGATGGAGAACTCATCTCTCCTTAATGGCTTAAGACTGGCTCATATTTGGCTCATATTTGTTGCTTTTGGTGTATCAGATAGAGTGAAAAATGGGGCTTTAGCTATCAACTGTACTCTGCAGGGTACAGCTCGCATGCCTGCATTCTCAATGGATGGGGAGTTCATTATTGGCGGGGTTTTTTCCTTACGTTACAAGGAGATCACAAATATTCACAGCTACACAATTGTGCCTGAGCCGCCCACCTGCACAGGGAGGTTGGTAAGAGGGAGCATGGTGGGATATGAAGAGATTTATACTGAAAACTGAAAAGGTTTTTATTTGAATGCTTCAAAGTGCAATGATTTATTTAACAGAATTTTTTTATTATTATTTTTAACATCAAAATTAATTTCAACAGAGTAAAAATTAGTTTCTGTATTGGTGAGCTTGTGTAGATGGCACAACTTCATCTGCCAAGGTGAATGGAGAGGGTCAGATGTGATAAGAAACGACTTTATTACTAGATGATACTCTTTAGTCTATGGTATTATCTAGATTGTGAAAATGTAAAAAGATTTTCTTCAACAACAAAAAAAAAAAGCAGTAACATGTAAATATCTGTGTGCAGTGTCAACAGTCGTGAACTACGCCTCGCTCGTGCAATGATCTTTGCAATTGAGGAGATAAACAACAGCACAGAGCTGCTGCCTGGGATTAAACTCGGGTATAAGATCTACGATTCATGCGCCTCTGTGTCTGTGGCCACTCATGTGGCATTTCAGCTGTCAAACGGGGAGGACCCCGTGATTCAGACAGGCCATAATTGTTCTAATTTAGGAGTGGTAATGGGTGTTATTGGTGATTCTAGTTCCACACCATCTATTAGCATTTCACGCATCTTTGGTCCCTTCAATATTCCTCTGGTAAATTGTTTGAATTTATCACAAAATATAAAAATTTATTTTAGTATATGTCTGTTAAAAAGATAATTTTTCTTGTTTTTGCTTTAGGTGAGCCACTTTGCTACATGTGCATGTCTGTCAGATAAGCAGCAGTTCCCGACTTTCTTCAGAACAATTCCCAGTGACCATTATCAAGCTGATGCGTTGGCCAAACTGGTGAAACACTTTGGCTGGACTTGGATAGGAACAATCCACTCTAACACAGATTATGGAAGAAATGGCATGGCATCTTTTCTTGAAGCAGCACACAAAGAAGGGATCTGTGTGGAGTACACTGAATCTTTTTATCGGACCGACCCAAAGAGCAAGATCCAAACAGTTGCTGATGTTATCCGCAGGTTTATGCATCTTTGATTTGGTTTGTGTTCTTTGGTTAGATACAGAAATGTTTTGTAACTATTTAAAGAAAGTTAAGCAATTAAATATTCCACTTTTATTCCAGTAAATCTAAAAAGTCCTGAAATATGTTTAAGTTTTAGACAATATAATCTATTGTCTTTTCAGGTCGACAGCAATCGCAATAGTGGCTTTTATTGCTGATGGTGATATAAAACTCCTGTTCGAGGAGCTAAACCAACAACCTTCTCCTCCTCGTCAGTGGATTGGAAGTGAGGGCTGGATAACAGACCTTCAGC
>NW_015114139.1:142621-153980 GCF_001443285.1 Poecilia latipinna
AGCTTTGGACTGATACTGTGTATATTTGCTCCAAAGTGTTTCATCATTTTGTTTCAACCAGAGAAGAACACCAAAAAACATTTAATGAACAAAAACCCAATGTAAACTGTAAATGTCTTGAATATCAGATTGCCAGCAATGATGTGATAAGTCATGCAAAAAAAACTTAAACTGCTCATGGTCACCAAATACGTATGTCATGTTTATTTTTGCTTTTTTACATTTAGAATAATATTGAAGCGTATGTTTAAATTCGCAAATTAAATTTGAAATCTTCATCTTCATACTGTTGAGTCTGGATTTTTCATTTTATTTCAGGTTTTGTTTCAATGCAATTGAAGCCATAATTCAATAGTACACATGGAATGATTTAAGTCCCTTTAAAGGTTAATGTGAGCCTTTATAAAGTTCTAAGGGTTAGAGTCCCAGTTGACGGCGTTTCAACTAAAGTCCTAAGGGTTAGGGTAGGGCTCCATTAAGTCTCAAGAATCCCATTCAATATGCGCCAACATGTTGGAAAAGGCTCTCTGGTATCAGGGAAAGCAAACACGGATATTTTGGCATTAAGTAAACGGGACATTTTGGGTGATTTTTGCGACATTTGGGAGCATTGAACTTTTCTGAATTTTCCACAAGATGGGGCTCTTGTATTATGATCAGAGTCGTGGGGGGTGGCTGGCTGCCACGGAGGAGCACGGACTGTGTCCTAAGGTAGCATTGGAGACTTTTCTTTCTTTCTGAGCAAGAAAAGTCTCCACACTTCCGGTGGTCGACCGGAAGTGTGTGTTGGGGTTTTTCAGGACCGGGTGTGTGTGTGGGGGTTTCGTGCATCCACTGGTGGACCAGTTGCAGGGGTCCACCGTGAGGGAGGGTCGGGCTTCCACGAGGGAGCATGGGCCATGTCCTAAGGGAGCATTTGAGGCTTCTCTTCTTTGCAGAGTACTGGGATACATTGGGAAGGTGAGTTGGCATTCTGTGGGACCAGTGGTGTTGGTGTTGGTTCTGGAGCTCCAGGGGGTGGTCCAGCCGAGGTCCATGTGTGGTTTAGGTGCCTGAATCCCAGGTAGAGAAGGTCCATGAAACTCCCGGGTTCTGGAGAACCAAAACTGGTTCAAGATTAAGTCCTTGGTCCTCCATGGTTCTTGAGCTAGGGTTATGGGGGTAGGGTTATGATTGTAGGGTTGGGTTTAACATCCCTGGGGATCCCACAGCCAGAAGGATTTCATGATCTCGTCTTGCAGGGTTCTAGTGACCAAATCCTGGGTAAGGACCCTCCATGAAAATTAGTAAAGTACCGTGACATCAGGGAGGATTAGTCAATGCTCCCAAACGTCAGTCTGCTGATGAAAATAGCCACTGAACTACTGGAGCCAGGTTAACTTTGTAGGTCCTGAGTCATTAAACCGGAAGGTGAAATCAAGTTCACCTGCATAGTTGGAGATTGCTGGTACTGTCGGTGCACATGTAAAATAGCCACTGAACTACTAGAGCCAGGCCTGGTTCCTGGTTTTTATCTTTCAAAATATATATTATATATTAGTACTGAAAGAGATGTTTAAATCTGAATATATTGAAAAAAGTCCACTTATCTAAAGTTCTTTTGTTTTAAATACTTGCTCCATTTCCATTTTATTTGCCCTATAGTGTGTTTTTAGTCTTAATCCCATGTTACTGTTTCTCTTGTATGTTGTTGCAGTGTTTGTTTGTACTCTACAAGGGACAGTTGTGTAGTAAATATAAAAGAAGCTATCAGTTTGCAATTGCTGCCAACATGACTCACCAGAGCTCCACAAAAATAATTAATACACAACTCTTGTACCCAAAAAGCCCAGCTATAAACAAGTTATAATCTGTTAAGCCAAGTCGGAACACAAAAAAAAGTTTGTATGGAACACTTTGGGTGTAGTTTTTTACCATGTTTCTGGCACACATCAAGTCTAAAAAGGACTTGCTTCTTATCCTCCTCCTACTACACTTAAGTAATAGCGCGCACCATGCTGGTGCTAATTAAAACTATGCAGATATATCACAAAGACAAGTGTTATGGGATGCAACAACAAGAATCACGCTGCTATCAAAATCCATGGATGGTGAGAACAAATCAGACAGCTAGATGATGTAATCTGTGTGATGTAATGATGATGTTTTGGAGAAGAGTTATATGGAGCAAGAGCAACACTCACATCCACCTTTAGAGACTTGAGGGATGGAGAACTCATCTCTCCTTAATGGCTTAAGACTGGCTCATATTTGGCTCATATTTGTTGCTTTTGGTGTATCAGATAGAGTGAAAAATGGGGCTTTAGCTATCAACTGTACTCTGCAGGGTACAGCTCGCATGCCTGCATTCTCAATGGATGGGGAGTTCATTATTGGCGGGGTTTTTTCCTTACGTTACAAGGAGATCACAAAGATTCACAGCTACACAATTGTGCCTGAGCCGCCCACCTGCACAGGGAGGTTGGTAAGAGGGAGCATGGTGGGATATGAAGAGATTTATACTGAAAACTGAAAAGGTTTTTATTTGAATGCTTCAAAGTGCAATGATTTATTTAACAGAATTTTTTTATTATTATTTTTAACATCAAAATTAATTTCAACAGAGTAAAAATTAGTTTCTGTATTGGTGAGCTTGTGTAGATGGCACAACTTCATCTGCCAAGGTGAATGGAGAGGGTCAGATGTGATAAGAAACGACTTTATTACTAGATGATACTCTTTAGTCTATGGTATTATCTAGATTGTGAAAATGTAAAAAGATTTTCTTCAACAACAAAAAAAAAAAGCAGTAACATGTAAATATCTGTGTGCAGTGTCAACAGTCGTGAACTACGCCTTGCTCGTGCAATGATCTTTGCAATTGAGGAGATAAACAACAGCACAGAGCTGCTGCCTGGGATTAAACTCGGGTATAAGATCTACGATTCATGCGCCTCTGTGTCTGTGGCCACTCATGTGGCATTTCAGCTGTCAAACGGGGAGGACCCCGTGATTCAGACAGGCCATAATTGTTCTAATTTAGGAGTGGTAATGGGTGTTATTGGTGCCTCTAGTTCCACACCATCTATTGGCATTTCACGCATCTTTGGTCCCTTCAATATTCCTCTGGTAAGAAGTTTGAATTTATCAGAAAATATAAAAATTTATTTCAGTGTATGTCTGTTAAAAAGATGAATTGTTGTTTTTGTTGCTTCAGGTGAGCCACTTTGCTACATGTGCATGTCTGTCAGATAAGCAGCAGTTCCCGACTTTCTTCAGAACAATTCCCAGTGACCATTATCAAGCTGATGCGTTGGCCAAACTGGTGAAACACTTTGGTTGGACTTGGATAGGAGCCATTTACTCTAACACAGATTATGGAAGAAATGGCATGGCATCTTTTCTTGAAGCAGCACACAAAGAAGGGATCTGTGTGGAGTACACTGAATCTTTTTATCGGACTGAACCACAAAAGATTCAAATAGTAGCAGATGTCATCCGCAGGTTTTAGCCACTTCTATTTTCTTAATGTGCTTAGTTAAGATGTAGACCGTTTTTATTAACCACTTCAAAACACTTTTAAGACAATTAAAAACTGATTTCATACAAGTAAATCTGAAAGTAGCTTTAAACGTTTTTTTTCTCTTCAGGTCAACTTCAATCGTTGTGGTGGCTTTTACAGCCGCTGGTGATATGAAATTCTTGTTAGAGGAGCTAAACCAACAACCTTCTCCTCCTCGTCAGTGGATTGGAAGTGAGGGCTGGATAACAGACCTTCAGCCAATGAGATTCAGTTTCAGTGCAGGAGCCATTGGAGTTGCTATTCAGCAATCTGTCATCCCTGGATTTGGAGACTTCCTGCTGCGTCTGTCTACCTCTGAAGTAGCCGCCTCCTCCGTCCTCACAGACTTCTGGGAGGAAGCATTCAACTGCAGCTTGAAGAAAAGTGAGAAACGAACATGATCAAGTCTCAGTTTAGATTTCTCTCTTATTAAGTAATATGATTAAAGGTTCAAACTTGATCATATTCTTTAGACAGAAAACTGTATTTCTTACAACTTGTGAAATGATAATGGGTTATTTTATTATACTTATAAGTCTTTTGATGATGTTACAAGATATACAATATTCATATTACAGTGAATAATTTTAAACCTCTCATTTCCCTAAGGTTAATAAGTATAACTAAGTTGAAATGCTGAAAGAATCACTATAAAATCAATATTAAATTATAATAACACTTTATTTTTCTTTGCCTAATTTTAGCTCTTTCTAAAGAAAAGAGGCTTTGTGATGGAACTGAAGACTTAGTGACTCTCAAGATCCCGTTTACTGAAACGTCTAAATTCAGAATTACCAACATGGTGTACAAGGCTGTTTATGCCATAGCACATGCAATTCACACTGCAGTGTGTCAGGAAACTAATTTCACTACTACCTGTATAAAACAAAAAACGTTTGACAAAAATCAGGTGGGATTAAAGCTAAATATATTCTCTTGATAGAAATAAATATTTTTTTATTATTTCAGTGTTGTTGAAATTCTATTTACTCACTTTTATCATTTTCATCTTGTCAGGTTTTTACTGAGCTAAAGAGAGTGAATTTTACCCAGAATGGTTACCATGTGTCATTTGATGCTAATGGAGACCCTGTGGCTTCATATGATGTTGTTAACTGGCAGAAACCTGAGAGTGGGATTATTGAACTGGTAACAGTGGGGTACTATGATGCATCACTGCCCAAAGGCCAGGAGTTTCGCATTTACAAGAATCTAACCTGGTTGGATGGAGACATGCAAGTAATGAAAAGAGTGCAACATTGCTCATCTTCTTGAAATCATATGTTTAACTATTTTTTTTTTGTTTTGTTTCAGGTTCCAGTCTCTGTTTGCTCAGAGAGTTGTCCTCCAGGAACTCGTAAAGTGTTGCAGAAAGGAAAACCAATCTGCTGCTATGACTGCATACCATGTCCTGAAGGAGAGATCAGTAATATGACAGGTGATTGTAATGTTTTCCTGCAAACCTGCAACATCAAACAGTAAAGGAGTAACAACCATTTATAACTTTATTTTCAGATTCTCCTGATTGCATTCCATGTCCAGGAGAGTTCTGGTCAAATGCAAAGAGAGATGCCTGTTTTCCCAAACCTGTGGAGTTTCTTTCCTTTGATGAAGTCCTGTCAATCATCCTGGCTGTATTTTCTGTTTGTGGAGCCTGCCTGGCCATTATTACATCATTAATTTTCTTCCACCACAGAACAACACCAATTGTCAGAGCCAACAACTCTGAGCTGAGCTTCCTGCTTCTCTTTTCTCTTATTCTGTGTTTCTTATGTTCACTAACTTTCATTGGAGCCCCCTCTGAGTGGTCCTGCATGCTGCGGCACACAGCGTTTGGCATCACATTTGTTCTCTGTATCTCCTGTGTTTTTGGCAAAACTTTAGTGGTTCTAATGGCCTTTAAAGCTACACTTCCTGGTAGTAATGCTATGAAATGGTTTGGTCCTCCACAACAAAGGATGACTGTAGTGTCTTTTACATTTATTCAAGTTATAATATGTATCATATGGTTGGTTGTGAGTCCTCCCTTCCCAGTGAAAAATCTGACCACCTACAAGGAGAAGATCATCCTGGAATGTGCGTTAGGCTCTGCTGTTGGTTTCTGGGCTGTGCTCGGCTACATCGGCCTGCTGGCTGTGTTTTGCTTTGTGTTAGCTGTTCTAGCTCGGAAACTACCTGATAATTTCAACGAAGCCAAGATGATAACCTTCAGCAGGTTGATATTCTGTGCCGTCTGGATCACCTTCATCCCAGTTTATGTCAGCTCTCCTGGAAAATTTACTGTGGCTGTGGAGATATTTGCCATTCTGGCCTCCAGCTTTGGACTGATACTGTGTATATTTGCTCCAAAGTGTTTCATCATTTTGTTTCAACCGGAGAAAAACACTAAGAAACATTTAATGAACAAAAACACAACGTAAAATATGAATGTGTAATGATGTGATGTCAGATTTTTATAAGTCATCTAGGAATGCTTAAATTGATCATGCTCCCAAAATACCCATTGTTTTATTTATATAATTTTAACTGTATTTTATTTCTTTTTTTAAGTTAAAGTTCATCTTTAAATTTTCAAATTACGTTTTAATTTTATGATGTGGATTTCACTTTTGATTTTATATTTATTTCAGTTTTGTTGAATTGACACGATAAATCATCTTTCAGTTGTACATTTGAAAGTTCCCCCTAACATTCACTGTGTCGTTTCTATTTTGACGTACTTCATGAAATGTTCTGATTATTTTCTTTTATTTCAATAACCCATGGAACCCAGAACTATGTATTGATGAGACACAAAAATGTTGACAATTTTTTTTTTTTTTTTACTATGTCTGATAGATTTAATACATTGATATTGCAATAACTGAAACTGAATAGTGATTTGTCTGGCCTTTATGAGTACTCCACTATTAAAAATGTCACATTTGTTTTTTTGACCTACAAATAGGTTTTCCTATTATCTCAATGAGTTTAGAGAATCTGTTTTTGTCCTGAAAAAGAAGCAATAAGGTGAGGTACAGATATTACAATAACACTGTTATGAAAATACGCTTATGCTCTTACGCTGAAGAAGAAAACGAGGGAGCCGTTTGTCTGGTCTGACCATTGTTTATACAGACCAGGTTGGGGCCCACCCAGTACACGCGAGGGATAAACCCACTAGCGATCGCCTCAAAGGGCGAAGCCTATACGAAATAGAACTGTGGGTCTCATCAGTGAATGTACTCATGTAGTTATGTATTTTCACCATTTCCAAAAGCTGGTGATTGGGAATAGTAAAAGAAACTTTGCCTGATCGCCCAACTACACTCAACCCCAACCCCACTTTCTCTTTTTTTATTCAGTAAAACAATAATGAGCATCCCCACAGCATGATGCTGTCAAATCCTAATTTATGAAACAGTTCTTTTTTTTTTTTCCTTTTGAATTTCAGGCTTATATATATTTTTGTAAAGCACTTATGGTGCCAGACGTTAAAACTGGCAGCTAAAAACAAACAGTCCGTCCAAAAGATTTTGCCAATATAATAAGCAAAGTTCGTTTAAACAGAGAAAAGAAAAGAAAATCTACACTGTAAGGCTTAAACACACAACCAACGATTGCTGGGACAGAGCATGTGATTTTTGAGCCGAAATAACCCGACGTATAAAAGAGGAGGTTCAACCAGTAAAAGCACACTTTGAGAAAGAGAAAGAGAGAGAGAGAGAGAGAGAGAGAGATTAGAGCACTTGAGGAATGGAAATCTGGAGATCAGCTTTACGTTTATTGGAGCTGATGGCAGTAGTTGTCTCCGGTGGGTTTCTGGATGGTTTGAAAAACCGGAGTGGACTCGCAGAGGCTGGAAGTGGTGCCAGCACTGAGACTCCATCGGTAGAATGTACCCTGCAGGGTACGCCTCGTTCACCCGTCTACTCAGCAGACGGGGACTTTATCATTGGAGGTGTTTTCTCTATTCATTACCAACTTTACACAGTGATCTATAATTACACCACCAAGCCTGAGCCTCCAAGGTGCGCAGGGAGGTCAGTAAGATAAGAGAGAGAAATTGACAGGATGTTAAAGATTTATTTAGGATGCACAGAGAAGGGCTTTTTTTAAAAAACAATACTGTGTATTTCTTCGGTAATATTGTGCAGAACTTTAAGTAGATGCTATTGCAACTTGATTTTGCTTCTTTACAAAACCACACACACACTTTGATTTACTACTGGCCAGTAAATCTAAATATTACATGGTCAACATTCCCAGTTAGGAGTTTGACTCTTTCTAGCTGCCACATTGAAATTCACCTTAAGTTCTGAATAATGTGTGATGTCATACTTTGAATTCTGTTGGGAAAAATATTTTACTTGTCTTGGTAAAGAGGTAAAATATGGCACCAAATGGATTCTGAGGCTGTTTTTTTTTTTGGTATAAAGTTTCTGTGCAATTTCTTCGGATTTCTTTCTTTTTTTTTCTGCTCAGTATTGATGCCCGGGAACTGCGCTTCTCTCGTTCAATGATCTTTGCCATCGAAGAGATAAACAATCGCATGGATCTACTGCCAGGCATCAAACTCGGATATCAGATCTACGATTCGTGTGCGTCTGTCCCCGTTGCTGTTCACGTGGCGTTTCAGCTGTCAAACGGCCAGGACCCCGTGTTTCATAAAGGCGCCAACTGTTCTCAGTCCGGCGTGGTGATGGCTGCTGTTGGTGAATCTGGATCTACGCCATCCATCAGCATGTCACGCATCATGGGCTCTTTTAACATCCCTCAAGTAAATATTCATTTTATTTGAAGCTGAGGATAGAAAAAAATGAATTCGCTGCACATTAATCTTGTTTTTAAAGACATCATGTTTCGCTTTAGGTGAGCCACTACGCCACTTGTGCCTGTCTATCAGATAAGCAACAATACCCAAATTTCTTCAGAACAATACCCAGTGACCAGTTCCAAGCTGACGCCCTGGCCAAGCTGGTGAAACACTTTGGCTGGACTTGGATAGGAGCCGTCCACTCAGACTCGGACTATGGAAATAGTGGCATGGCGTCTTTTCTTGAAGCAGCTCTCAGAGAGGGGATCTGTGTGGAGTACACTGAATCTTTCTTTAGAACTGACCCAGGCAGCAAGATCCAAAGAGTCGCCGATGCCGTCCGCAGGTGACACTTGTTGCATGTGTCTGATTTTGCTGACCCTTCACTGCAACAACAGAAAATCTTACCAAGTATTTTTGTTTTAGTTTCTAGTGCAAATTTAACTTACAAGTATCTTTTCAGCTTGATATAAGAGCTTGTTTTAAGTCAATGATTTCTTAATATTGACGATAAAGGACAAATTCTGTCCTTGCATATAAAAAACAAAGATCCGAAAAATCTACTTTTATCATGAAATACCCATATGTTTACCTTTAGATTATAAAATGTAAATTACAAATGATAATGGTTTTGCATTTTCATGTAATGTCACAGGTCAACAGCCATGGTTGTTGTGGCATTTATTGCTTCTGGAGACATGAGGGTCCTGCTGGAGGAGCTGGATCGCGCTCCTCCACCACCTCGCCAGTGGATTGGCAGTGAGTCCTGGGTGACCGACACTTTCATGGTCAGATACAGTTTCTGTGCAGGAGCCATCGGAGTTGCTATCCCGCAGTCTGTCATCCCGGGCCTGAGAGACTTCCTCCTGGGTCTCTCTCCGTCAGAAGTGGCTGCCTCCCCACTGCTTACTGAGTTCTGGGAGGATGCATTCAACTGCAGCCTGACAAAAAGTAAGAGCACTTTCCCGAATTCTGAGATGTTTTGTACTTATTTTTATTTTTACATATTAAATATACTATCTGCTTTAAGATCAAACAGAAAAGGTCTGCTATATTTACATCCGGAACTACATTTTCCAGTTATACCGATTGAGTTTAAATTTTTTTTTCTTTCTTATAATTGTGAGGAAAAAAATAGGACTGTGTGGTCAATATTTAAGCCACATAAAATTGTGATAAAATGTTTTATCATTTGACACAAAACACTTGTTTGCGTCTTCAGATCCTGCAGCAAACAAGGGCGTGTGTGACGGAACTGAAGACCTAAAACAGCTGAAGAACCCGTACACCGAAACATCTCAGCTGAGAGTGACTAACATGGTGTACAAAGCTGCTTATGCTGTAGCGCATGCTTTTCACAATGCACTGTGTCGGAAAACAAACACCACCATTCAGTGTGACAAATTCATCAATCTGAATGCAAGTCAGGTTAGTCCAAATGAAAACCAAAACTCTGAGTTTTTTCTTTTCTTTAATAATAATATTGCTTATAATAATAATAATAATAATAATAATAATAATAATAATAATAATAATAATAATAATAATAATTATTATTATTATTATTATTATTATTATTATTATTATCTATTTGACATTGTTCCTTTGTTGTTCCAGATTTTTTCCGAAATGAAGAAAGTAAATTTTTCTCAAAATGGTTACCATGTCTCGTTTGATGCTAATGGGGAACCTGTAGCTGCGTATGAGGTGGTCAACTGGCAAACAACTGAGAGTGGAGGCACTGAGGTAGTGACTGTGGGTTATTATGATGCATCACTGCCAGGAGGACAGCAGTTCCAGATCAATAGGAACATAACGTGGATGGGGGGTGGATCACAAGTAATGACAGTAACAGTTTAACAGATCAGGAGCTTGTGTTTTAAACTAATATTTTTTACATTTTTTTGCTTACAGGTACCAGTCTCCGTTTGCTCAGAGAGTTGTCCTCCAGGAACTCGTAAAGTGTTGCAGAAAGGAAAACCAATCTGCTGCTATGACTGTGTACCATGTCCTGAAGGAGAGATCAGTAATATGACAGGTAGAATCTATTATTTTTCAGAATCATTAAATGTGTAACCAATAAAAACCCTGTATGGTTTCATTTTTAGACTCGCCTGATTGCTTGCCATGTACCAGAGAGTTCTGGTCAAATGCAAAGAGAGATGCTTGCATCCCCAAACCTGTGGAGTTTCTATCCTTCGATGAAGTCCTGTCAATCATCCTGGCTGCATTCTCAGTCAGTGGAGCCTGCCTGGCCATCATTACAGCAGTGATTTTCTTCTTTCACAGGGCAACACCAATTGTCAGAGCCAACAACTCTGAGCTGAGCTTCCTGCTGCTCTTCTCTCTGACTCTGTGTTTCTTATGTTCACTAACTTTCATTGGAGCCCCCTCTGAGTGGTCCTGCATGCTGCGGCACACAGCGTTTGGCATCACATTTGTTCTCTGTATCTCCTGTGTTCTTGGCAAAACTATAGTGGTTCTAATGGCCTTTAAAGCCACACTTCCTGGTAGTAATGCTATGAAATGGTTTGGTCCTCCACAGCAAAGAATGACTGTAGTGTCTTTTACATTTATTCAGGTTATAATATGTATCATATGGTTGGTTGTGAGTCCTCCCTTCCCAGTGAAAAATCTGAGCACCTACAAGGAGAAGATCATCCTGGAATGTGCGTTAGGCTCTGCTGTTGGTTTCTGGGCTGTGCTCGGCTACATCGGCCTGCTGGCTGTGTTTTGCTTTGTGTTAGCTGTTCTAGCTCGGAAACTACCTGATAATTTCAATGAAGCCAAGATGATAACCTTCAGCATGTTGATATTCTGTGCCGTCGGGATCACCTTCATCCCAGCTTATGTCAGCTCTCCTGGAAAATTTACTGTGGCTGTGGAGATATTTGCAATTCTGGCCTCCAGCTTTGGACTGATACTGTGTATATTTGCTCCAAAGTGTTACATTATCTTGTTTCAGCCGGAGAAAAACACTAAGAAATTTCTCATGAACAAAAACTAATCCCACATAATCAAAG
>NW_015114139.1:156957-161489 GCF_001443285.1 Poecilia latipinna
TTTTGGACTGATACTGTGTATATTTGCTCCAAAGTGTTACATTATTTTGTTTCAACCAGAGAAAAACACCAAAAAATATTTGATGACTAAAAAATAATTTTTTCAGGTGTTTTCAAACAATGACAATGATTTCAGTTTGAGTAAAATTTTACTCAAGCTGAAACATATATGTATGTTGTCAGAAATGTTATCTTTTCTAAATTTTGACAAATGTCTTCTGCTTCTGTCTAATTCTGACAGTGTCCATTTAAAATGTTGTTGACTTCTTTGACAAGTATTTGTTTACATCACAAACAAATAAAACTGTTGTCATTTTTGCGGAAATCAGATTTTTACGTTTTTCTTAAAACTGTCTTCTTGTTGTGACAGTATCACATGAAACAATCTGTGGAAAGAAATGAGTTCATCTCTCTGCTGTCTGTCCTACTGCTATTTGCAGAGATACACCGCTTGGACTGAAATACCAACTTGAGCCAGGAGCAGAGTCATAGCACTATGATAAAACTGTGCTAATACACAATAGTAGGGTTTTTGGGGGGTTAAACTCACTACTAGTTTTTTGTTGTTATAGCAGTGACGACACCATAACAGCAAAGGAGCTGGTGGACAGAGTCACACAAACTACATTTCCGTTACCAAATGTCCGCAAAACCTCATCTATATTCTGCTAATGTCAATAAAACAATTTCGCAATTGCTGTGTTTCCAGTAATTAAGAAACGCAATTGAAATCACACACGAATAAGTTAGTTCACATGATTGGTCAAAACATCCACGCGCCTTGATCGACCAGCTGCTTCCTGTTGTCTTCGTTTGCGTCGTTTGGGCCATCAAAAACCGAAAGTGTTTTTTCAATGTTGGCGTGACTCCATGTTCCAAATTTATTTTTGTATTGTCAAATTGCACAATTATGTCGTGGTATAAAGCAAATCAAGTTTATCTGAATAAGAAAATACAAAAAATATAGGTATATTACACTCCAAACTACTAAGAAATATCACCAAAAAACATGAGCAATGTTTATATGTGGTATAAATGAATAAAAGAAACAATCGAATACTTAATACGAAATTGTAAAAGGAGTCAGAGAAGCAAACAGATGAGGCTGTCCCCTCATCAGGTTAATGATCACCTGATGTATGATGGAGAAGGCTTAAAAAGCTATAAAACACACATGTTTACTCCTACAGACTCTTGAGGAATGGAGATCTGGGCTGCTTTCAATGCCCTGGGATTGGCTGTTTGTTTGCTGGTGCTGATGTCAGTGTGTGGTCTGGGTGGGTCTGTGGATAGTCTGAGACAGAGGACAGAGTCCACAGATCCTCTCACTCAGGCTGGTGCACCGGTGCAGTGTACGCTGCAGGGCACGCCTCGTGTGTCAGCTTTCTCGAAGGATGGTGACTTTGTTATTGGAGGCATTTTCTCAATTCATTACCAACTTTATACAGTGATTTATAATTACACCACCAAGCCTGAGCCTCCCAGATGCACAGGGAGGTTAGTATGGAGAAGTGAACAACAAAAATGTGAAGTTTTGCTGTATTTTATTTTTTTTGCTATTTCATGTTGTATATTAGAAAATGATTTATTTATTTTTTGTTATGATGAATGCTCTTCTAGCAATGAACATAACATTTGTTACCTCAGATAACAAAGAGGCCTCAATTAGGATAATGGGAAGAAAAAACCCCCACTGACATACATTTAGGGTTTATGCACAATAAAACAAGTATGTAACATTAAAAAATGTGAAATTGTGATCTTTTAACATTTTTTCTCAGTATGATAAGTTTCATTTATGTTTTGAATTCGCAGATGAATTATGTCATCACTTGTTTTCTGTTAAGCCACATCGATTTCTTGACTCTTTAATGCAAAGTGTTTTTCTGAACATCAACCCTCTGGTTTTGTGCAGCTTGAACTCTCGTGTCCTGCGCTTCTTGCGCACAATGATCTTTGCAATTGAGCAAATAAACAACAGTTCCCAGCTGCTCCCCGGCGTCAGTCTCGGATATCAGATCTATGACTCGTGCATAGCGGTGCCGGTGGCCGCGCACGTTGCGTTTCAGCTGTCAAACGGCCAGGACCCCGTATTTCTCCAAGGCGGGAACTGTTCACAGTCTGGCGTGGTGGCTGCTGTGGGAGACTCTGGATCCACTCCATCCATCAGCATTTCCCGCATCTTCCGTTCCTTCAGCATTCCATTGGTAAGAAGTGTGAATTTATGGCAAACTAAATTCTAAAGTGTATTTCTACTTCTATTAAATCGGGGGGGAAAAAATTACAAATGGTTTGTTTAATTACTTCTTTAGGTGAGTCCATTTGCCACCTGTGCCTGTTTGTCAGATAAGCAGCAGCATCCGACGTTTTTCAGAACCATTCCCAGTGACCAGTTCCAAGCTGACGCGCTGGCCAAACTGGTGAAACACTTCGGCTGGACTTGGATTGGCGCGGTGCGCTCCGACTCGGATTATGGAAATTATGGCATGGCGTCCTTTCTCGACGCGGCGCTCAGAGAGGGGATCTGCGTGGAGTACTCTGAAGCCTTCTACCGGACCGACCCGCCGAGCAAGATCCAAAGACTTGCTGATGTGATCCGAAGGTTTATGAACGATTAAAACGTTACTTTTTGCAGACAGAGTATATGATTATTTGACAGATTACTTTATGTGTTCGTCCTTGTCCATTTTCTCAGTTACATCGAAGCACAGATGCCTGGAGTCTGTTTTCATGTAAAAACAATAAGTCACAAAACTTTTGTATTTAAAACATTAATTCATTTAATTTGTGTTTTTTTGTGAACACAGATCAACAGCCGTTGTTGTTGTGGCCTTTGCGGCCTCTGGTGACATGAAGGTCCTGTTAGAGGAGCTGGCCCGGGACCCTCCTCCGGCTCGTCAGTGGATCGGAAGTGAGGGCTGGGTGACGGATCCTCACTTGATGAGCTTCGGTTTTTGCGCGGGCGCCATCGGAGTTGCCATTCAGCAAGCTATGATCCCAGGGCTGAGAAACTTCCTCCTGGATCTCTCTCCCTCAGACGTGGCTGCTTCCTCAGTGCTGACCGAGTTTTGGGAGGAGGCGTTCAACTGCAGTCTGACAGAAAGTGAGGAAAATAAGACTCTGCGTTTAAAACTGTCATCTGTTCTATAAACGCATTTTATAACAGATTACATCTCAACCTGATGCATTTCTTGAAATACTCATGAATGAAATTTTGGTTGGTCAATGAATCCAAAGGTTTTTCCTTTTTTTTTCTTTTTTTTCTTCAACTTAATTTGTTTCAACTGCTGTTTTACATAGTGGCTCATCTGTATTTCATTTATTCTTTAATACAGTAATTTATGCTTAAATATTTTTTTAAGACATACTACTACTACTGCTACTACTATTGCTAATAATATTACTACTAATAATAATAAATGTCTCCTCTTATACAAGCGTGTTTTAATGAAAACTAACCTTTTACTTCCTTAACATATTTTTCGTATAGCGTTTAAATAATTTTGGTTAGGATCAGTGATGGTTTCTGTGATTGAGTGTGTGCTTAGGTTTAAATGTAGAATGTCATAAAAATGTGCCTCTGTATTCTTTTTTATTCTTCTTCAAATGTATGCGACTGAAAAGTCCTGTGCTGCGTCACTTCTGGTCATTTTTAATTCCCTCTCAACATGACGTGAAGCAGGAGTGTTTCCGCTGTTCTAGAGACTCGAGAATGAAGTCACACACTCACAAACTGCAAAACTAGGTGGCTGGCATTTGCATTCCTTCGAGCTGCGTCTAAACATATTGAACCCAAGTCCTAATGCTTAAAATTCAAGGTGAGTGTGGAAATGTTTGCATTTATTTGTTTCCAGACGCTGACTTGAGCAAAAGAGTGTGCGATGGAACCGAAGACATTCAAAGGCTTGAGAACCCGTACACTGAGACGTCTCAGTTGAGAGCGAGTAACATGGTGTACAAGGCTGTTTATGCGATAGCTCATGCTATTCACAGTGCGGTGTGTGAGGAAAGGAACGCCATCATTCAGTGTGACAAACATGTCAGCTTAGAGCCAAAACAGGTCAGTTTGAGTGAAGAAGGTGATCTGAAAGGTTTTTTTTTGTAAGTGAGGCTGTTGATTCCTTTCTCTATGTGTTTCTTTCTCACTTCACAGGTCTTCACTGAGTTAAAGAAAGTGAACTTTTCCAAAAATGGCTATCATGTTTCTTTTGATGATAAAGGTGATCCTGTAGCTTTTTACGAGTTGGTTAACTGGCAAAGGAATGAAAATGGAGTTATTGAGCTGGTAACAGTGGGCTTTTATGACGCATCACTGCCGAGGGGAGAGCAGTTCCGTATCAACGGGAACTTAATCTGGCTGGACGGTGGAACACAAGTGAAGAGGCTAATGTTCAGAACTGCAATTGTTTGCTGTGCTGGTGAAGATGGTATTTTGACATTTTCTCTTTTACAGGTTCCAGCGTCCATTTGCTCAGAGAGTTGTCCTCCAGGAACTCGTAAAGTGTTGCAGAAAGGAAAACCAACCTGCTGCTA
>NW_015114140.1:0-9443 GCF_001443285.1 Poecilia latipinna
TATGAAATGTTAATGTTATTGTCCTTCTGGCAAAAGAGGCCAAAGCCGTAGCTGCTAGGGTGCCAATAATGTGGCATCAGTGATTTTGCTAAAACCAATTATTGTGTTTTTCTTCTAATGAATGAATGCATTAGTTTAAAGCAGGGGTGTCAAACTCCAGTCCTCAAGGGCCGCTGTCCTGCAGTGTTTAGATGTGCCACAGGTAAAAAACAGTGGAATGAAATGGCTTAATTACCTCCTCCCTGTGCAGATCGGTTCTCCTGAGCCTTGCTAATGACCTAATTATTCTTTTCAGGTATGGTGCAGCAGAGGCACATCTAAAAGTTGCAGGACAGCGGCCCTTGAGGACTGGAGTTTGATACCCCTGGTTTAAAGGGACAGTATCATTTATTTCCCATGCACACAGTGTCATGTCATAGCACATCAAGTAACTATGTTACCTTCAGTTGTTGTAAAAATGCTCTAAATATCAAACATAACTTCAAACAAAGTTGACTTTACAATTTGACACCTTGAAATTGCTCCTCTGTCTCTTTAAGAAACTCCTGCTCTTTCAGACACTCCACCATCGGCCCATCATCACGACAGTGCTTCTCATTATGCCGTTTACAGTCGTCCTCAGGAGCGTTGGACAGAGAGGTAGCTCAGTGAACTCACAGTCCCACCAGGTGTTTGTTAACTACTGCTGCCGCTAGTCTGGAGGAGCTTTATGGGAATAGGCTTTGTGAGAGCAGTCGTATGATTGTCTGCCTCAAACACACATGAAATAATCAAAGTAGCACTCCAGAGATGTTTTTGATGAGGGAATAGCATGATAATATATAGCTCAAATAATCAATTTAACACAATCCCCCACTGCTTTTTGTTTAAAGTTTGTTTTTACGTATCTTTGCCAGGGGTGCCACTAATGTAAAAGGCGTGAAACCAACAGAACACCAAGACAAAAATAAACACGGAGACTGTAATTTTGTAATTCAATGTATTCACATTACAACATCCACACTGGTTCAGTCTGTGACGAAGTCTATGATCTCCAAATATATTCACTGTATGATACATAATACCAATATAGGCACTTCCAGTAAGTCCGGCAATATTGAAGCTACAGTATAGTGTCTAAATTACAAAACGGTAAAAATAAATAATGTATATCTAAAAGAGTTTTTGTAGTTTTAAAATTTCTTTATCTGTACAGCATATATTGTACAAAACGGAGCATCAACCTGCACAGAGATTCATTAATTTACTTCCACAAATACTGTGAATTTGGACGTAGTCTTCCTTTCGTATAGTGTGGTAAGTGAAGAGTACTAGTGAGGAAAAAAAAAAAAAAAGCAAGTCATTGTTTCATTACGTGTCAGCTATATAAAAATACTCATTTCATTTTGTTTACGTCGTTGTAAAGCTTGTTTGGTTCAAACGGTTACAATTATCTTACACTTGTGAATAATCATGACAATCAAACAAAACAATTTCATGGAAGAAAAAAAGAGAAAGAAGAAGTAACACTATAAAACAGATGCAATGTTTCAACTCACACGCAAATATTCTGAGGTGGGAAAATGCATATATCGGTCTGTCTTAATGAACAAGTGAACACCGCAGACGGAGTCTGAACACCTTCATGTCTGAGCTTTTGAAGCTGTGCAGCGAAAGCTCTGCCGCTTTACGCAGCGAGGAAAAAGGAAGTGTGCAGATCAAAGAGGAAGCACTAGGAGCGATATACTGCGGGAGCTTTGGAGGATAACTATCTGAGCGGAGCATGTGCGAGGAATTAAAAACTGCTTACTGCATCTCTTCGAGCTTCATCACCTCGCGTACTCCCACTAGAATCCCTCACCACAGCAGTACAACATTGGACAGTCACATTCAAAGGGCCAGTGGATCAATTGGAAAAAATAAAAAAAAGAAGATAAAACAACAAACACACAATATGGAGCGTAAAGTGTGGAGGATTGGGAAATCCAATCGAACTAAATGTTCGTTTCTAATATAAAGATTTTCTAAGATTAAAAGAAATGTGGCTTTTGTCTGTTTTGTGATAGTTGTGGCTCATTTGGAATGAAACCACTCAACAAAGCAAAAAAAAAAAAAAAAAAAATTAAATCTTGCAAACAGAAAGATGCAAAGGGTTAGAAAAACACCAGATGATTCACTGGCTTCAAACAATCCCGACCTGATAAAAGGCTCGAGGGCAAACATGTGTGATGCCAGACCAATCGGTAGGTCAGCCAATTATCAAGCCTGTGTGTGGCCTCCACTCTGAGCAGCACCCACTGCGGCAGAGTCAGGACGGTAGCAAAGAGGCCATTGTTCATGGACCGCCGATTCCACACAGACAGCGTCATTGTGTGGTGAAAAAAACAAAACATGTTAGTGCATAATCTACTGGCTGCTGTTATAATTCCTGAAGATACGTGAAAAGGATTGAGGTTATGGGAGTAAATTGTGTATGGAAACCTTTGCATCAAATCGCTTAAAAAAGGCAGGGGGAGGGGTTCAAGCTTTACAGTTTGAGCTTTCCCACTGAAACACCCAACAATGGTCTGGCCTCACGCCCGACATCCTAACATGTACACACAGCTCCCGTTGTGTGACCGACCAGGGACCAGGGAATGCACAAAATTAATAGGCATTTTGAAGCACTGCGCTACAAAAGGTTGGCATTTGTGGTATTGAGACTCGCAAACCCACTTGATTGCGATGCTTGTGTTTCAGACCCTGAAAAAAGAGCAAAGCACTTAGCAGTAGATGGAGACATTTCAAACAAGAATCTAGCTGCAATCGAGCATCTTTGTGAAACTCAGAAGGTGGGCGACTGTTTCTGTTCCCTCACAGAAAGGAAACATGCCTGAAGCCAAACAAATAAGCATAAAATCAGCAGAGAGGTATTCTAAGAATCTTTGGTACCACTTTATTTGACAGGGTGTGAATAAGACTGACATTACACCGGCATAAACGTGATTTAACACCTGTTATGAATGTTTATTCAGTAAATAATGACACTTTTAATGCAAAGTTGCTTTAAAAGTCCATTAAAAGTGCAATTTTTACACTAAAGTGACATTATTTGCCAAGTAATGCAAAGTTGGCACTTCTAATGCTACCTTTAAAGCAACTTTGCATTAAAGTGTCATTAGTTATCGAATGACACTTCATGACAACAGTCATAAAAATTCACAAACTCCTTCATTTTCATAACAGGTGTTATGTCATATTTATGACCTTCAAATAAAATGCTACCAAATCTTTTTCCATTCAGCTTTGAAACATGGTTGGTTTTATTCGGATCGTCTTCGATGTTTTGCACCCAGATTAAAGCTACGGCTCTTCCACACAATGTAAAGCGCAGTACAATATAGATCCCTAAAAACGGGTTTTTCTTTCATTATGGAGGCTTGTTGTGGCTCCTTCTTTGTAAAAAAAAAAATAACAAATTGAGGGAAATGTTTTCAAAACTGATATTCAAGGAGCAAAACTAAAATTTATTAATGTTTTTTTTTTTTTTATTTCCTCAAAAAGTTAGCTCAGGATTTCGTTTACATGAGTTTCTGTTAAATGGTTAAAGTGTTACCTGTATTAGAAAACTCTAAAGATGTATTCATTCATTATAAATCCAAATTAACGGCTTGTTCCAGAGGAAAAGGCCAAAGCAGATTTCCATCGTCTTTAAATGACTTTAAATACTTATATTAATTTTTTTTAGCACATTATCTGGATTTATGCTAAATGTAAACACCAGAAATTAAAAAAACTGACTATAGCCTTTTAACAGAACTTCACTTCAATAATCGTATCCCCTTACAACTGCTGGTGGGAAACCATTTCTCCCAGTATACATGTATCCTAACAGAGGCAAGAGATTATCACTGCAACTAAATAATGTTTTTTTTTTTTTTTTTTTTTTTTACCTAATTTTCAAAGTAATATAAATATTTGACATTTATTGGGGAATTTGAGCAACAAAGCCAGGTGAGTTTTGACAATAGAAACAATTCACTACGTTGGTGGTACTAAACCTAAAAGTCAGATAATAACCACATTGTCCAAACATCTCTACGGTTTCTAATGAAGCTCCAGGCCTGTTTTAAGAGGCTGCATGGACTGCATGAGATTTCTTGGCTTTAGTCACACAAAATGTGCTTTGTCTAAGCTCTCTTCTGAATAAGACGCCACAGTAGACTTTATTAAATTTGTTGCGCATGTTTACTGTGAACCTCTGACCAGCCTGTGTTTGTCAGCATGCCGTCTGCTGTGAACTGCAGGTGGATGAACGAGTCCCTGAGGCGTCAGGAGAATCAAACCGATTCACAGCACAAAGATCACAGAAAAACGTGACGGTAAGTGTCTTTAGTTTGTCCTTTGCCTTTCAAACACGTGTTTGTCTTTAAATGTGATACAGATGTAGTTTTCCTGAGGGTAACAACCAGTGTCAGTAAGATTTACATTGTTTTTTTTTTTTTTAAATGAAACTCAGCACCTTGAGTCCGATTACATAATTAATCTAAATATGGATGAAGCTAAAAGTACCTGCAAGTGAAATCTGGCAGGCTTCAAAGAACTCCCATTCAAAAAGTGTAAACATCTCTAATCAAATAAAAACTGACAATTCCCATAAAACCTTTGACGTGTAATTTAGTTGGTTCATTCCTTGTATTGGTTTGTAAGTTTTAAATTAAATTCACTTAACAAAAGTTGTACATTTAAGAACTTTATGCTCTCCTGTTCAAGTTTGGTCACAAGATGACTTCCCAAAAATGCTGAGCCATTTCTGAACACCAGTTCAGAGGAATGACCATATCGGTACAGTTTTAATATAAACTTTAGCTTTAGCTTGTTTTCCACCACAGCGGTCCCGGCGCTCACTCAGCACCAACTCTTCCCGTTTCCAGCTGCCAAACTCTGGTGCTCTCTAAGCAAACTGACACTTGAACTGACACTTATCTGGGCCAAGTACAAACTCCAAACTTACTTCAGGTTTCAGATCCAATTTAAGATGAAACAACTAAACTTTGACACGAATCTAAGACTGAACAAGCATTAGAACACCTCGAGTCGCTCCTTCTAATTTTTCAGCTTTTAGTTTTGCAATCACGCATCATGAAGTCACATGTGGGTCAATGCAATGCTTGAGTGTTGCTCGCCGTCGCTATTTAAACAATCCGTCGATCTATGTTGTGTGTGCCTTACAAAAGGTAATTCTCTCTCTTTTAAAGGCCGTGTGTGATTCACAACTGTAGACCAGAGAGCCACAGGTCACAACTACATGACTCAGGCATTTAATTGCAGAGGCACATAGATAAATTATGTGACTAGCTTAGTTTAAATTACTCACTGCACTGTGGTCCTCTACAGATTTCTTTTGTGACATAAAGCAGAACGAAGCTGGTCTTCTGGCTGTGGAAAACTGGAACTGAAACTGGTTCCAAGCTCTGGACAAGATCTGGAACCGCTTTGGTGAAAAATCCCCCAAAGATGATTGATTTCTGGCAACAATTTGACTGAATTTAGATCTTGTTTGATTAAGTGATAGCTCACTTAAGAGATTTGTTGTCCTGCCGTTTTTTTCTTTAAAATTAAAAACAAAAAAAAAGTTATCAAAAAAATTTTTCTACAGAAAAAAAACTGTAAAAAATGTTTTTATTGGCATATAAGTACTGTGTTGTTTTCAGCACTGTGTTGAATTGGACAGTATTTTTTCTATGATTAAGATATAATCTAATAATTATGGCCACAAATTTCACAGATCTTTTTTTTTTTTTTGTTTTGCGTAATTAAAAATGAGAAAACTTGTATTGAAACCCAGTCCATGTTTTGCAGAATCTCCTTTTCCAATTCCTCTTCCTCCGTCAGAACATCTGAGAACAGCAACGTTTGAGTCTTGTCAGATATTCTCTTTGGATTTTTGGTCCAGATGTGTTTGAGTTCAACCATTTCAGTCCAGCTCTGGCTAAATTGTGACAGCTTAGCCCCAATCTAGAGAATACTGCTTTTCTATCCATCTTTTCATGACTTCCTTAACTAATGGAGGAATAAAATGTCCCTCATCATGATCCTGCAACCGCTATTTGTCGCACTGTGTGAACGGGGTTCAGGCTGGCATTGCAGCATTATTTTTCTCTCACAAATAGTGTTTTGCACATTTGATTAAAGTTTAACTTTGAGTTTGTCATTGTGGTAGGAAACAGATAAAGGCGTATGAATACTTTTGATAGGCAATGCTGTAAAACAGTTGTGTCTTCGACATCAGGTTTACTGTAGTTTAAAAATGCGATAATCTGACTTTCTTTTTCTTCTTCCTTGTGCCTTATGGAGAAAAAATGTGTACATTAGAGTAAAAACTGAGGGACACACAAATGCAGACGCTTAGAGACAGTTCAGAGCCGTCTCTGCGTTTCTGAGACATATCTCTACATGACGGCATTAAGTACCTCATTTGGCAATAAACATCAAACATAATATTCATAAATATTTGACTTTGGCTGTTAAAGCCCAGAAGTGAGGGATTATTTTTGTCAAGAGTTGAAAGGAAGATTATTCCTCATGTGAATCAGTCCCTTTACAATCCATGTGTAGATTTAAAAAAAACAAAAACAAAACATAAACTAGCACAGTTTAAACCGAAAAAGATGAGCTACAATCGAAACACAAGCATGTGATGGTGATGTTTATATATAATCACATTCGGGAAATAATTCTGTATAAATTGGCAGCAAATTTCTGCAGTCCTGTGTTACCACACTTTGTTAAAACCTATGCAGCTGCTTGTCTTCGACTCCTGACAGTAGCAAAATAGTCTGTATCCCAAAGTCCATGAATAATGCATTATTGCAATCTGGGAAAAGAAAAACCCATATAAATGTTTGGTAAAACCACATATTCAGGTTAAATATGTAAAGCACAAGATTTCCCACCCTGTATTTTTTATTTTATTTTAACTTTTTTTTCTGTGTAGGCACGCGTTTCCCAAACATCTACAGTGTTGTGTCTAAGTAATGTGCTGGCAGAAACAGGAGTCAGTAGGATAAGGTCAAAAGGAACATTTCTTTACATCCTTATCCTGACTGATGCTGCGTCTCTATCTGAGGGCGTCTGGAGTTTAGAGGTTTCACTGTGGTTCGCTGTCCCCTCCCTCCTCTGGAGTCTGAGAGTCGTCCCTGTCAGAGACGGGCCACTCTGCTTTCTCCGTCTCCTCCTCCTCACAATGCTCTCCTTCCCCCGGCTCTTCCCTGCTCCCCGATTCCTCCTCCTCTTCGTCAATAGCCAGAATCGGCTCAGTGACTTTGTTTAAATGGGCGGACTCCGTTCCTTGCTCCTCATTCTGGGATTCGTCTTCTATCACCTTCTTCCACATCTTGTGATTTTCCAGCAGGTGCTGTGTGATCTGGCAAAATACTTTCCTCCTTTTCTTGGGAGCTGCTTTCTCTGGATGAAAAAAAAAAAGAGGAAGGTAATTTATTTAGTGTTATTTTTACTTTTTTTATGATAACCAACATGCCTCTTATAAAGGATATGTGTCTTTTTTATTGCAGATTATTTAATTGGTCAAAATTATTTGCAACGTGGAAGTAACTGGACACAGGGTTTTTGTGACATGTTTATGTATTTAAGCACGAAAAAAGTCATGAAAGGCTCATTCATAGTGTCATCACACATAGTTTGAAAAAAAAATAAAGGATGTAAAAATGTGGCTACTGGGTTGGAGCCAATTTTGTAGCATTATCTACTAAGGACAAATTATTTTACAAATGCAAATTATAGTACATTAGTGAGAAGTCCTAAACATCAGCAGGTTTGAGTTGTTGAATGATTTGTTAATTACATCCACCAGCCAATAACACCATGTTTTTCCCAAAGAAATTTAATATAACTTTATATTTTTTTTATATTTTTATATCTATAAAAATCCTAAAATACAACTCATCTAATTTTGTGAGTGAGTTATAAATAAAGTACAATGTTTTCTTTTCTTTTTTTTTTCAATCTTTGAAAATCAAAGCTACTGTTTCTTAGAGCCTTTCTAAGGTCCAGCCCAGATTGCAGCAGCAGTTGCTGAAATATGTCGTCCTGCAACTTATCAGCTAGGATATTGTGTGAATAAATTTCCAGGCAACTTTTCTCAGACCAGCATCTGCAAAAAAAAAAAGAAAAAAAAAGAAAAAGGAAAACATGTTTTTTTCCATTTTGTAATCGTAAACTCCATTGTTCTGATCTATCTCATAAATCTTTTTAAAAAGATATTTTAAAAAATACCTTGAAGCAAAATGTGAAAAAAGTTCTGGCTTTGTGCCGTAAAGCGGACACAGTTTGCTGCCCTTCCCTGCTGTAACCGTAAGTGTGCTACACATTTAACAATCAAGTATTTCTAAACAGGATACAGTACAAAAGATGAGAGTGATCCATTTCTTCTTTTTTTATTAGTTTCTTCTAATTTTCTAAAGAGATCTTTGGCAATAATTATCTGATATTTATGGAGCTAGGCTGGTTAATTGTCTTTTATCAAACTTTGCATTTTTTCCCCCTGACTTTTAGTTCTGCATTTTTGAGAGATGTGTTTGTTTCTCTTAAAGAAATCTCTAACAAATTAGATATAAAACTCTCTTAAGGCCTTAAATGAGCTTAGTTAATGTTTCTGTAATGTCTGTGGAGATCATGGTGAAAATCATCTTTTGCCAGGTTTCTTGGTTTCCTTAGTAACTAACTAATGTTAGCCATTATTCAGTGAAACAGAGATTTACTGTAAGACTTTTAAAATGAAAAAAATTTGAGTTGTATGTTACATAACTCTGACCTATAAAATATTTATTAAGAAAGGCTCTTATTTTTAAGAACGTGCACACATAAGAAATTTTAGTTAGAGAAGCAATTTTTAGTGAGACATCCAGGCACTAAAATGCACTACTAGAAGAACATACATATTTCTTCCTCATTTCTTAATATTTTTTTAGTTTATCTCTAAAAATACAAAAGATAAGACATAAAAAAATGAAAACATATTCAGCAGGAGCAAAATGGGAGCACTATGAAGTGCAGTGCAGCTGGATGTGCTGACTCAGATGAATCTCTAGTAACAAATGAAAATCCAAACAATGCGTGTTGCATAGAGGAGTGATTTTATATCTAGTAAATTACACTTAGCTACCTGATGGATGTAGGTCAAGTCAAGGCCTTCTGTGTTTTCTGCTCGTTGAAAATTACAGCTATCTTCTGGGAATAAATATTGAGTTATCAGGATCTTTAAATCTTCGCAGAATGAAAGAGGGTGGATTATAACTAAAGTTATATTAAATCAGTGGTTCCCAAACTTTTTCTTCTGCGCCCCCCGAGTGGTTTCCAAACATTTTCTGCGCCCCCCCTATGGATTACAAATGGCTGTCTGGTTGAAACGGGGTGGGGGGAATCGACTTTTTGGGGGGCAAAATGAATGTCCGTAGCTGAAAATA
>NW_015114140.1:12182-13133 GCF_001443285.1 Poecilia latipinna
CTTAGCTACCTGATGGATGTAGGTCAAGTCAAGGCCTTCTGTGTTTTCTGCTCGTTGAAAATTACAGCTATCTTCTGGGAATAAATATTGAGTTATCAGGATCTTTAAATCTTCGCAGAATGAAAGAGGGTGGATTATAACTAAAGTTATATTAAATCAGTGGTTCCCAAACTTTTTCTTCTGCGCCCCCCGAGTGGTTTCCAAACATTTTCTGCGCCCCCCCTATGGATTACAAATGGCTGTCTGGTTGAAACGACGCGTGTAATGGGGGGGGAGCATCGACTTTTTTGGGGGCAAAATGAATGTACGTAGCTGAAAATAGACATCGGTAGCCTACAAGGTACTTGTTAAGCTTAAGGTTCTGTATTGATATTAGCTAGTCATCTTTTAGCTAACATTAGCTAGTCATCTTTTAGCTAACATTACCTGCAGCTTTACTCACCTCAGTCGGTTAGTTTGGAGGGAAAAACTGTGAAAAGTTCTTTGCGTTTTGCTGGTTTGTTGCGGTGATTCTAACACAAACCTACGTAGCTCCGCCCAGCAGCAGCAGGTCTCCTTCACAGGAGTAAACCCACCGCGAGCGTCGTAGCGCTCATGTTGCGTTTAAAGGCGGCTCGGAAAAACAGGTTACAACATGTTAACAACGGATTAAACAGTTTTAACTGCTGATAAAAGTGACAGAGGACACAAATATGGGACGTGTGGAAGCCTCTACTGTATGAAATTGACATGGGAATAACAGAATTGGCCATTCTAAGGTAAAAACCCAGCGCATACAGTGTTCATGTTTTGTTTTGTTTTTTCATCCAGACGGCTTCCCGCACCCCCTCCCCTGCACAGAGCCCCCGCTAGGGGGCGCGCCCCACAGTTTGGGAACCTCTGCACTAAATGATGCAACTGAATTGGGAAAAATGTTGAAAATATCTTCAATTTACAAAACAGAGTTTCTAC
>NW_015114140.1:16674-22216 GCF_001443285.1 Poecilia latipinna
GCACCCCCTCCCCTGCACAGCGCCCCCGCTAGGGGGCGCGCCCCACAGTTTGGGAACCTCTGCATTAAATACTTTTTTTTTTTTTTTTACAAATTATCGAAGCAGGTTTTGTTTGCAGAGATTGGTTGAATAAATATCAATTGTGCTGGACAAATAAATCTGAAGGTAAAGAACAAAAATTGGCTCCTTGAAAGGAGTTAATTTGCATACAGAGAGAATGGTTTTCTAAAAAAAAAAAAAAAAAAAGGTTTTAGGGTTCTAGTCTTGTTTTCACTCTGGTTTGGACCCTCGTACTCACGCGATGCGTCAGAGCAGGTGGATCCGTCTTCGTCCGCCTCCTCGCTTTCGGCGATCTCTGGCTCCTCCTCCTCAGGCTCTGGCTCCACCCACCGACCAGGTATGAGGCCAGCCGAGTCGTAGGAGTTGCAGAGCGGTCCGACGATGTGCGTGATGAACGATTCCTGAAGCTTGGCCAGCTGCGGCGCTGCTCGGTCCATGAAGGGGCTGACAGGAAGCCCCAGGCTGGACTCCTCATCGCCCTACATACAGCGTGAGCCATTAACACAAAATGACACAAACTAAAAGGACGAACAAGAGCTGATTTACAGCATTACCCAATTCTGATTGGTCATCTACAGACCCATTCAATAAAATATAATATTACTGATTAAGTTCCTTTCTTTCGGAGAATACAGAGGGGCGTTTAAAAGTCTTTTTTTCTGTTAATTAGGATGATATTTCCGCTTCAGGGCAATGAAAACATGACATTTAAATTTAGATTATTATGTTTTCTTATATAATTAAGAAAACATATTCAATACAGAAACGTGAGCTTAATGAAAAGTATGTCTGATACCTGCTTGTCATTTAATCTGACAAATGGGCCTCATCTGCAGATCCTAATTTAATGAATATGACTGAATATCACATACAAGTAGTTACTTCTACTGAACAATAAATATAAGCAACTTGTAGATTTTTTTTTGTACTTTTACAATTCAAATATCTCTGAAATTAATTAAAAAAGTGTGATTTCCATGACATCTATAGAGACAGAAGTGAAAACATCTCCTTTAAGGTTTTCAGATTTTCCTCGCTTGTCACCTTTGGATTAGTTTATTCACGGTCTGGCAGAATGAGATTCAGTTTATGACTGTTTCATATCAAAATAAAAACAGGATAAATGATCAACGAGTGAACCAGTTAATGCCAATAAAACAGTAGAAAATTTAGCAAAGAACCATTTTTCAGTGGGATGCTGAGAGACTAGTCTGTCACAAATGTAATGGATTTTCAAGATTCTTTGTATTATTTATGTAATCCTTAAAAAAAATAATAACACAGATTGCAAGATGCAAATTTTATCAATGAGATATCAGGTGAAGGACTGACCTACGATGGATGATTACATGAAGAGTAAAATACCCTATCTTTGGATATTTTTCTTACTTTTGTGGCTTTTATTTTATAATCAGACAGGAAAGCAGGTGAACAGTGAAGGGTCATGCAGCAAAAGACCTGAGCAACGGTCACCTGAGTCAAGGACAAACTGTCTCTGCACAGGAGACCCGCAGGGACTCACTGCAGCTCCACTTTCAGATTTTTAAGTGTATGAAATGCTGACATGCTCGGGCACAAGGACAGGACAGCATGGGGCGAGAGAAACTTTAAAACACCTTCAGGAAGCTAATAGAGCTCTTGATTAATGACACTTTAACTGATAAGGTAGGCCTGGGAAAGAAATAAATAAGCTGGTAAAGTTGGTGTCACATTTTGGGGAAGGAAGTGAGTTGCTATCGGTTTATAATGCTGGAGACTGTGAAGTGCACTCGGGTCGAGTAGCCGCCTCTGTCAAGTGCCTTGAAGAGAAAACCTTTGTGCGTCACTTCCCCCTGGAAACATTCAAAGCTTTTGTCTCTGTCAATTAAGAGAGACGGGAGGAATTCAGTGCCAAGAGTGCATGCCATCCTAACAAACAATTGTGAGTGGAAATAAGCTGTGCTCATAACTAGGTTACGTTTGTTACTGCAGCTCCATTCAGAATGAGGCCACAGTTACTGTACAGATAATTATGCAACACTCCTACAGTTTGAGTCGTCAAGCTTACAGCTAAAAATCCGGAGAAAAAAAAAAGAACTGTCAAAAAGGGTGAACAAAAAAAAAATTGCTCTTTGAAGCAACAATATAATTTGCATCCAGGGCCGTTGCTAGCCATTTGGGTGCCCTAAGAGCAGATGGCACTAAAATGTTAAAGTCAAGCATCTTGTTTATGCACAAGCTTTGTTATTCCATCACCACCTGCTGTCATTTGGTATTGGAAGTACTTTATCGTGCTGTGACATAAATCATATTTACATTACCTACTGCAAGTATTAGTTTCTGTGGTTTTTTGTTGTGTTTTCTTGTTTAAAGAAAAAAATAATAGTAAAGTGTTCCTTCTGCCTGTATCTGGTCAGGTTATCTGTTTGTGAACATAAAAAAAGCAATACTTTTTGTTGATCTATCACTTAAAAACTCAAATAAAATAAATTGAAGACCGATTTTGCAATACGGCGCTGTGCTGCATGGTGCTGCAGGGGCGTTTTTATTGCTTCATTGCCACAAACATGGCAGCCTTGCAGAGAATTGGCCCACCTGTTCGTAGAACTCGTTGACAATGCCCTCAGTCCACTGCAGATGCAGATCCTTGCACTTTAAAGGCCCGTTGATGTCTGCCAGCTTAATGCACATCTGGCACACCAGTAACCTGTCGTTCTCATTAGACCAGTCAATACCCGTTGACGGATCATCGCCCACCTATTGAGGGAACAATAAAAGGCCGGTCAGCTTTTCTCACATCTAAAAATACAGAATTTAATAAGCAGCATGTGAAATGTTAGAAACGTTTAATAGTTTCCTCTCTTCACAGACCACTTCCAAAAATAATACATATTCCATTTCATGTTATACTTCATGTAAACCATTTAAGAGTCCGTCTTTCGCAGTACCTTGGCATTGAACTCAGCCAGGAAGTCAAAGTGCTTCTTGAGGTCCGTTGCCAGGATGGCCTCGATGACCAGGAACCTGAAGCGTTTGAACTCCACGTGGTCCAGGTTGACCAGGAAGTTGTAGTCCGGGTGTGACATGAAGAGGTTCCAGGCGGAGGCGGCGTGGTGGTTCTCCAGGACCGAGCGATCGTTGTAGAGCACTGCCTGCAAACAGCCAAACTCTCTGCATGAGCGCGTGCAAGCAGGACTTTAACGTTGTTCCGCTAAAATCTCCTGGAACCAAATGTGAGGCCTCGAGAGATGAGGGGTTAAACGTGTTTTATGCTATCCGGGGCTCGATTAGATCAAAGCGTTGCCCATTACGGGAGCTGCTTTTTCCTGGAACTTCACCCATCAAACTTTTTGACTCATTTGCTTTCACAAGAGGTTTTACTGTCCTAACGTCACGAAAGCAGATCCAGCGGTGAGTTAAAAGCGCTGATCCTTTTTATATGTCTTGGAAAACCTGATCAAATTGTTTGCTTTATAGATCACAGAATTTGTTCTTTAGTTGTTGTTTTTTTGGCTTCCGAGTAGAGTTGTTCATATAAAAACCACCTTTTGTAAACGGATACATTTATTTTATTACTCACACTGTAGAATAAATGAGATTGTTAATATTGTTAAAGTTGCAGAAGTAGGAAGAATTTCACAAAAAAAGGGGTTAAACTAAAGCTGCATAACTACTGGCAGGAAATAGACAAAGTCTTTAATAAGGACATTTTGGGGCGAACATTGTTTTAGGTTTTCACAACGTCAGGCTTTAAATTCCCCCCCAGCAGGACTGGCTACTGGGCTACATGGTCTGTAATGGTTAACGTGGAACAAACGAATGTTTCCAAAGGATTTCTCAAAAACAAAGAAAAACTCTTTCTTGGAAGAGGAAATAAATGAGCAAGTGTACACATTTAAGACCTTTTAAACCTTAATCTCAAAAGCGGGTCCATCTAAGATGTTTTGAGGCCTCAATTCAAATCACTTAAATACTTTTTAAGTCCCTGAAAAACCAAAGGAAGTGAGCGAACCGGAGGTAAATCAAAACACAATAAAGAGATAAAATTATTTCTAAATCAGGCTAATATCTGCTTCTTTTAATCTACGTCTTTATGTCACATTTTTATTGCCCTGCTATCGAGAATGTTGACACAGCAGTTAGTTAAACATTGATTTAGTTTGTAGTTCTTAGAAAACCTGGTGAGATTTTTACATCAGGATTTACAGAGAGGTGAGTGGAGTTTCGGATCGTTTAAGACACTGTTACTTGAAAGTTACAACGTTATAAATATGTATTATGTAACTAAATTGCCCCATGTTTTGGTGTTTGCTGTAAACTGTGGATTTAATTTTGTTTTAAAGATGTGGCTCTAGGCTTAAATTAGCTGCACAAACTGAGGAAAGTAGAACAGCGGAGGGAGTGATGTAATCAGTTTTAGGCAGGAGAGGCTATGAGGCAATAAAAAATAAACAGTAAAATATGTTAAAGAGGTGAATTATTTGGGGACAGCCAAAACTCATGTCAGCAGCAACTGAAAGGTTCTTAGAAAGGAAAACAGGCTGTTCCGAAAAACAACATGAAACAACTGCAAGGACAGGCGGACGCTCCAGGAAATCTGCACACTTTTACGCTCGCAGCTTCTCTTGCCCTGTTTTTATAACGGTGTGAAGAGCTGCTGTTCTCTACAGCTCACCGGCGACGACGTCTGTCTGACTTTTCCGATAACGAAGACATCAGAAAAGGCAGACAGGCAAATCTCTACGTTTCCCGACTCAAATGAGAGAGTGGTTCTGGAGGACTTCGGGAACAAAGTACCTGAGGGGCGCTGGTGGCCACGAGGAAAGCATTTGTTCTCCCAGGATGATCGTAGTCGTGCATCGCAGCAGCTACGTAAAGCGCCATCAGCTCCAGAGCGGGGATGAGGCCAGACAGACAGCCGTATCCGTCTTCTGACACAGTGTAGGTCTTTGAAACCAGGAAGCCCATGTGACTGTGTGTTATCCCAGAGTCAGAGTCTAACCACAGGGAAGAGACAAAGCGAGGGGATTTCAGATCAGGACTGCAGAATTTACACTCAACACTTTAGGTTCATCTATAGGTGCCAGTAATGCACGCCGGAGCGCATGCACCCAGATACACACACACACACGGATGTTTTAATCGACTTATGTGTGGATCAAAGGGATGGTCCTGGTTAGGCATACAAACAAGGTTTTGAAAGATTGGTGAGAGGGAACTCTTAATTTGCTAGCAATTTCATGCTGTCCTAGACTTCAAATAGAGTTTCATGCAGAAAAACATGAGCCAAAAGCTTGACGAAAGCTGGATGTTCTCACACTGATGAGATGGCTTACAGGGAGGATCAAGGCACATGGAACAACCCTCCGAGAAACCTTTCATACCCAAAATTTCTTATCCAACACAAAACTTATAATTAAATTTAAAAAAAAAAAAAAAAAAAAAAAAAAGTTTTTTTTTTTTTTTTTTTTATATTTTAAGTGCTGGTAAAAGAAAAGGGTGG
>NW_015114140.1:25340-44704 GCF_001443285.1 Poecilia latipinna
TTTTACCCAACACAAAATTTAAAAAAAAATTAAAAAAAAAAAAAAAAAAAAAGAAAGCTCATCTTTTTTTTTTTTTTGCACTTATAGGTACTGATAAGATAAATGGTGCGTACCTGAGTCACTGGCTGAGCTGTGGTCGTTAATGAGGCTGGGTAGACCGGGCACAGGCTGCGTGGTGAGGTACCAGACCGCATGAAGCACATCTGTGGCGTGGATCCTGTTGTGATCTGATCCAGAGGACAAAGCACACTTTTTCCAAATTAAATCGCTTTTCCACCAGGGCGCACTGTTGAGCCGTTCAGGTTTCTCACAGCAACGTAAAGGCAAATCCTGGCATTGTACTGTACACCGTTAGAATGAGCAAAAACTGGAAGAAGTGCATTTGCATCTAGTGGCTGATTTGTTTCTTACAGCTGCAACAAAGGCTGACAGGAAAACGGTGCGAGTGAAACCGCGACCGGATGAGAGGCATTTAAACTTACATGGTATGTCTCTGTAGCCGCTCTCCAGAGCGTGGAAGTAGTTCATGAACTCTTTAACGGGGATCTTAAAGGTCTCAAACAAGCCAGTGTCCTCAAAGAGCCTGTAAGACACCTGCAACACAACATGTCCTGTGAAAACCACCATCAGACAAATACAGTTTATTACAATATCTGCTAAAATCCCATGGAAGTTAATTGTGTCATCCGGATGAATGGCTGTGAACCACTACATGACTCACTTCATTTATCTGTCTTATGCTACTTTGTCTCACTTTTGTAACCTTACATTTTTCCTTTTTTGGTCATAACCCTTTTATAAATAGTTGTTAATCTGTACTTTATCTCTGTGAGTCAACGACAGTTTTTTTTTTATCTCTGGTGAAAAATAAAGATGTTTGCTATTCTATTGTTTTCTACAAAGTATTCAGCTGGAACATCAGGAAGTAATGATGTTTTTTATTATTATTATTATTATTTTTGAGTTTTTGGTCGTTATCTCATGGTAGTTTTCGCTCCTAGGAACATTTGGGCCAAAAACAGTCAAATATAAAAATATAATCACACTCCCAGCTTTGTGGATTGCTAAGAGGAATACACATTTACTGCAGCGCACCAGTCAGGCTGGCTCTTAAAAAAACGCATAGCTTCTCCTAAAATGTTGTTCAGCAAAGTTTCCTTATGAAGAAGATTGTTGTTCTCTTCCTTACAAATCACCCAGAGACCTTTGCATTATGCAGACTCCTTCAGAGTGATCCCAGACACACAGCTTTTAATGACAAACCCCAAGCCAAGTCTGAAGCACCTGGCAGACGGTTGTTCATTTGGAGAAAGACGTTCTCTCCTCGTACATCATGGTGAGAGAACAACAACTGTGGATCTGGGGGATTTAGTGTTCATCTGATATCCTATAAACATGTTCTTATTTATTAATGAGGCCGTGTTTTTCATTTGTCTTAAATGTTCTTCTTTTTGATTCCGAGTCAGAAACACTGGAGGAGTAAAACTGTGGTGGTGATTTAACAGTTGTTGCTTCTTGAAGAAGAGAATAAAGTCTTTAAGTGTGTTGGATTTTCGTTTGATATCCTTAATAAGAAGTGAGGATTGCAGTAAGTCGTCTCAGATCTTACTTCTTCGTGGTGTTTTTTTTTTTTAATGTTCTCACCTGACTAAGGATCCTCCCACATTTTCCATTTGTCTTCTCCATTAGAGTGAAAATAGGAAAGTTCCAATTATTTAATTGACTCATTAAAGGCTCCAGGTCTTCCATTACTAATGGCTCTTGTGCCAGAATGGGCTTGTCCTGTACAAAAAACACATGATGAAGATGTTTTAAAGAATACATTTCTCAATGGCACAAACCATATGCATGTACACTGGATGTGGAAAAAGTATGCACATTTATGTTGCGTTGTTAAATGTTGGAAAATTGAAATATTTACTGATTTTTTTTTTTTTTACCAACTTCAGTGTATAAATAAAAACAAACGTCTAATAAAAGGAAACTACTTTTAAAAAAGAAAAAAAATCAAAAATCTCTCACTGTACAAAGCAACAATTCACATCATTTCATGTCTATCAATAACTGGAGGACATATATTACTTTTATACAGCTGGACTTTTCTCTATCGTTTGTAGACGAAACATAATCTGACGTTGGGGAAACCTTCAAGACTCTGACTGAATGGAAGAAACTGCAGGATTTTCTGGTTGCTCCTGTTTACTGGTTACATCAGTCTGCTGTAATTTCCAGGAGTCGTGTTGACAGATAGAAAACCCCCTTTCCTCTCAAAAGAACTTACAGATCCGGCAGAAATACCCCCAAGCCAAACGGAAGACAATTTCATGGTCTAATGAAACCAAACGGGAACATGTGGCCACAGCGCATCACCAAAACTTCACCACATCCATCGTAAAAGATGGCGGCGGATGGCGATGCCGTTCTTCAGAAGGAAGAAGACGTTTGTAAAAGTTTGTAAGAGGACTTAAGGAGCTCTTAAAATCAACATCACTTTTTTTAGCAGCCATTTTTACAGGGGGTGTGCAGACTTTTTTTTTTTTTTTGTCACTACGTTTCCGCATCGTACGGCGTCCTACTCTGACATTAAAGAGATGTTTTTGAACGCGTGAGCCTCGACTCACCTCAGGAGGTATTAGTGCATGGAGGATGACGTTCTGGGAGGGTTTTTTCCCCTTTTCTGTGTCCTCCTCCGTTTGTGCTACATCACTGCTGTCACTGTGGTTGGCTTCGTGGGTGCTGTCATAGTCTGATGACACAACTACAGGGTCCTCTGTCAATACAGAAAAACAAAGAGACGTCGGACTGCTGCAGAATCCGTGACTCGGCTCACCTTCCTCACAGAGATCTCCGTTTGTCAGCTGGCTTTACGTAATCAGCCGAGCTGGCCTGAATTGGTCTGCATCTAATCTGAACTGGATAATTCAACTTTATTTGAATAAGTCTGATTTAAACTGAGCTTGATCCTATTGGATCTGCTTGTCTTGTGCTTTGAGATGACATTTGTTGTGGACTAGAGCCATGAAAGTAAATAAAGCTAAATGAACTGCATTCATATCCACACTGGACTAGACTATTGTTTAGTAAAGTGTTCAATTAATTTAATTGAAAGATTAAAACACATTAGTATTTCTCTAATACATTTTAATGGGGATTTACTCTTAATATGCACTCAGACAGATCCAAGTCATTTTCTATTGACTACTATTCCTGGTAGTGTTTATATTGAGCATCTTGTGCAGTTTATTTATTTGTTTTACTTTAAACCAATAAAGCAGGAAGTCCCTTTATTTAAAATCTCTTAGATTTGAAGAATTCAAATGGCTTGAAATGCCTCTCTCGTTATCAAAAATTAAAAGTTAAAGAAAATAATTCATACAGAAACATGAATCTTTGCAGATGTCAGAAATGAAGGTGCATTTTCTCATACAGCAAAAGCAACAAAAGGAATTTGCTTGGGTTTTCCACAATTGTAAAAATGCCTGCATGTCCTTTATCTGACACAGAAAAGATGCACCGCTCCGTTTTGCCCCTACCTGTTCGAGGTGTCCTGTCTCCCTTATCTATAGAGCCCTCTCCATGGGTCAGTCTGATGTACGGCCTCCCACAGCTGCAGAAAACAATTTACACACAAACAAACAAATCTTTAATAGTACAACAGAAGTTTAGCTACTATCTGTGAACTTCTTTAGTGAATATGGCCAAAGTGGAAAGAAAATTATGGTTGTTTTCCAAAGTTTTTTTTCTTTTTTTACAATAAAAAGTCTGGAAATGTGTCATGTATTTGAATTTAGCCTCACTGAGTCACTACTTCTTTGGTAACATTTGGGTCTGATCTTTTGGGTCCGGCCCAAGCAGCTTTGCACATCTGAAGACTGCAGGTTTTGGCTGTTCTTGTTACCGCATTAGTTCAAGCTCTCCTAGAACAATTAAGTTTTGCAATAGTGTTTGAATTGGACTTAGGCGTATAATTTGACATGGCTGTTTTCACATGATTATTCCCTTGTACACAAACATTTCTATTTCAGCTCAGGCTGTATTTTTTGAGGTTGCTGAATGCTGAATGGTGAACACCAGGCAAAATCTAAAGTTTTTTTTTTTTTTTTTTGCAGCAGAAATTGTTTTCTCTCCTTGTCTCTGCAGAAGTACAGGAAGCATATTGTTCTCCACAGATTTATCCCTGATCTTCTTGGTGTGCTACTTAGTGTTCATGTTTTTAGTTTGCTAGTTCCCCAAAATTTCTCATAACATGCACACAACAGTTACATTTACCAAACTGGATCTTATTTTGCATTATCAACCCAAAGAGGACTAAGTACATGCTAAATCTTAATGGTAACATTTCTTGAAAACCATTTCATTTTCTTTCTACTTTACAATCATTTTATGCTGTTTTATTGCATAAAATCCCAACAAAATAAATTGAAATTGGTAGTTTAAGAGGATGGCTGTTGTAAAGTAAACTATGAATACTTTCGCAATGCACTGTGACTGAGAGCATAGAGGAAAACTTTTACAACACTGAGTAAAATAAAGCTTGATGTAATGAATACCATAATAAGAGGTTTTGATGTAAATGTTTAAATATCAAATTAACAACAAAACAAAATGGATCAGTGGTAGTAGAGCACGTTACATCTGGCTGTCTGTGGCTGAGCCAAAAGAGCAAAATCGACGCCACTCAGTAGTCAGGCTTTGATAACCAACCGCTGTCAAGTAAACTAATTGGGATTCCAGCACCGCTGTCCGACTCAACATTTACAGATGCTCCAAGAAAACACCAATTAATAAGCGTAATTAATGCGGGCATTAACACAAACAACGACGAGAATAAACAGCCAAACAAATCTCAAGCCTTCGCCGGTGCTGGCTTTGTTATGAGCGACTCATTAGCAGACGTGCCCGCTCTATTTGTGATTTACGGCAGAGCGACTTCAGCCACATGAGCAACCTACTGCGAAGCCACGAACTCGCAGACAGATGAAAACCGTCACAAGCGCCGAGTTAAAACATAAATCAAGCGTCACGCATTTTGAAAGAGGGATGTTGACACCGTAGGGAGCCTCGACGGGTTTCCATGTGTCTCTGCTGAGGCTACCGTCAGGCCGTAGGTGGTTTCAATTAAAATACCTCGCCCTAAATGTTGTAAAACCTTCCTCCTGAGCTGAGGAAATGCCTGCCGTCAGAGTGTTGTGTCACGGGGAGCACAAAGGCCTGCAGTGTTTCTATCTCCTTCTGATAAAGTGTTTCTGGAACGCTTTCGGGCCAAACCCACCCACTATAATGGACCCGGGGCTCCAACAAGGAGCGCACTGTCGTGTTTGCGCGGTCAGGCCGGACCGCTGCGTCTAATACATCACAGGTGTGGAATATAAAATAGTTAGATAGTTTGGCGGGTGAACAGTTAGAACGTTATTGTCAGGGGAGCAAGAGTCTGCGTCGGCCGCAGAGCGTTTGGCCTAAAAGGTTTAGCTTTAATGAAAGCTGAAGAACTGGCAGACACCTTTTGGCGTTCTGCTAATGCAGCAGAACAACCTTGAGTTCTGACACCGAGCCTCCAGCACAAAATGTAAATAAGGAGGCTGGGCTGTTCTCACTCGCACAGTCCGTCAGTCAAGTGTCAAGTCTCTCTGCTTTTATCGCTGAAAAACCGGAGCAGTTGCAGGGGTAGGAGCTGCAGTTACAGTAATTTAACTGTCTCAGTGGGACGTCTGCAAACACTGTAAAAACATAATACGCATTCCAGTATGCATAAGCCGAAAGAAATAACATTTATCTGCTGCGTAAGAATGTGTTTATGGGGAGAATGTAAATGGATGAAGGAATGTGTTGCTTCCCGATTTACAGCGCAGACGCTCGACATTCACCTGTAAATCTGCACACATCTTCCCCCCCCCCCCACGTTACACTTTAAATCAAACAAACTTTCCCTTTTATACGTCAAGTACGATCACCAAAATAATTTCTAACAGCTTAGTGCCAGAATAAGGTAACTGGCTTGATGAGTTTAAGCTTTAACTTGGTGGTTGACGTCTTAAGAAGTTGCTACAGTATTTCCACACGATGCCAACTTTTTTTTAGGAATTGTCTCTCCAGCAGCATGATGTCGCTGCCTTTGTACAGAACATCTTGGATGATGCCGTTCGAGCTGCTGTTTCCTCCACATGTAACAATAGTCATCATAGCCAAACACCTACATTTTAGTTTCACCATACAAAAAGGACTCAGCTCCAAAAATTACATTCGCATTTCTAAATTAGAATCGCATTTCTCTTTTTTTTTTTTAATGAAACGGCTTTTTGTGTCCTTTCAACACACGTTGATTCGTTTCAGTGTAAAATGTTACTTTCTTACAAGCTTTCGGCAGAATTTTCACAGGGGCTTTTGGTTTTGTACAGAGGATGATTTGCATGTTTTGTACCGCAACAGGTTGATCTCTAGCACCAAGAACGTCACGACCCGGAACAGACGAACGTCGAACTTTAAGCCATTTGGAAATGGCACCCCAGAACGAACCAGATTTCTGGTGGTCAAATATTCTCCTGATATCATGACTGATTTCTTTTTGCTTTATTTGATAAGAGGAAGTAAAAGGGCTTGTGTTGTTCTCTAAAATACAGGTGTGCTTCCGGTTGTGAATTAGATGCTTTGCGTCATCTTTTTTGCCAACTTGAAGGCTTATTTATATTAGTAAATGTGAAAGATAATTATAAACTGCATAAAAACACAAGTCTCTCGCTCATTATTCTATCTTTTAGCAAATATAAATAATAATGTCAGTCCTAGTTGACCTACAGCAAAAGAATAAAAAAACTTTAGGTTCATCTGCAATGAACTTTGTCCAAGTCAGACCGCAAAAAAAAACAAAAAACAAAAAAAAAAAAAAACATTTATTTTTTGCCGTGGTTTCAACCCATTCATTTTATTTTCAAGAAAACTATGTGTTAATTTGCTTCTTGCTCTAATTGGGATTTTTTTAGACGTAAAAGTTTTTGGCTGCACACTCCAACTGTAAACTCCAGCTGGCCTCTGTTTGCTCCCTCTTCTGCTGCATTTTACTCCCAGATTTCAGGCTGCCTTCCTCGCAGCAGGTTGACAGATTATCTTTGGTTCAGAGCCCAAACGGACATTGTCCAAGCCACGATAAACACAGCAGCCATTATTTCTGCTTCCAGTAATCTACCTACTCTTGAGCTAGATGACGTGAAGGAGATAACAGCGCCGTGGCTCAGACCGAGGCAAATGGAAGGTATCGCTCGCTCCCTTTTTAACAAGCACTGTCCGATAACAAGCCGATGTTGCAGCTTTTGAAGTCGGTGTTGTTCCTGCACGTCACTAAAGGCTGACAGGATGGAAAAAAGTGTGCAGGAAAGGAGACGCTTAATGTCCTAATTAAGATCGCGCAGATTTGATGAGGAGTAGAGAACGGGGGGAATTGAAACCATGTGTTCATTTTTTTTTTTTTTCCTCCAAACCTCCCCTTCATGTGTTCTCCTCGTCCATGTTTTCCAGTTTTCTCTCTGAGGACACATGAGGACAGATTATTCCTTTGCTCCATTTGATCTCTAAAGAGATTTATATAGAACAAATTTCTTGGCCAGACGAATTGAAAAAAGAAAAGACAAAAAAGGCCGTACATAAGTAAGAAAATAAATTATACCGACTCTTTCCATTGTCGTGTAAAAGCTTAACTCGAGAATTTTTATTTTTTTCATGTTGTCGATTAATCAGTCGTCAGGAACAAGCTGTTTTCAGAAGGCACTGGACATGTTTAACAGCAGTTTATTTTAATACTGAACCATCTTTTTTTCTTTTTCATTTTCGAACATCCAGACGGCTGAAAATCAGCTAAAGAGCAGCTGACAAGAGACTTCAGTAAACCAAACCAAGAGTCACTCGGTACACTTGAAATGCTCCATAACCTGCGCCAGAAGTAGCAGCTGCGACAGTTCATCCAGGCACGTGTGTGTGTGTGTGTGTGTGTGTGCGCGTGTGTGTTTAATTGCGGGGTTGTGGTGACTGGGGGAAAAGCCCAGGTGTTTGTTTACACTCTCACCACCATAAGTGGGTATAGCTGAGGCCCTCTGCTGGGCTGAGTGACTGTTTGAGTCCAGGGGACCCAGCTTTGTGTACAGAGTCGGCTCGGTGTGCCTGCATTTACAGATGTTGCTTGAGTATCACGCTGTCGGTGCGCAAACAGAGCCAAACAAGTCACCGACAGACACACAGTTATTTTTTTCTTTTTTTTTTTTAGGGCTGAAGACTCTTGAGAAAAAGGAGGGAGTGTAGAAAACAACCCAGTAAACAAAATGACGTCAGATGAAACCCAGTGGACCCATCCTGAGGACTCGCTTATTGGAGCAATGGAGACTCTGTCAACTCTTAATCTGGGCTGTAATCTTGCTTTGTTTAAGCAATTCTTTTACCAGCAGTAAATGCAAAGAATTATGACCAACTCCGGCTTTATAGTTGCTGGGAAAATGTATTAAATCATAACCCTAAAAAAAAAAAAAAAAAAAAAAAAAAATCACATGTACAATCTATGCCTGATTTATTTTTTTTTTCTTGACATCTCATTTCCAAACTCCAGGCAACAATCTGATGATTAATCAGTAATTGCCTCTTTAAGATGGATTTTTAAGGTTCTGGGGGCTTGGCGCACAAGTTATATTTCCATTCTACCATTTCCAAATGTCGGATGCAAATTACTCACTGAGGGGCTGAATAACAATTGCAACTGCAAATATATGATACAGAAAACTCTGAAACACAAAAACAGGCACCACAAAAGTGAGAAAGCTGCAGCTTAGATAAATTGTTCCTGAATGGAGAGAAAGAGAGAGAAACTATCTGTAAATTGCATATTCCAATGTGATATAATGTCTTAGAAAAGTTGAGACAAAGCAGGATAGTTTCTTGAGTAGCAGAACATTTTCAGTCATTTCATTCAATCACATTTTTTTAAAAGCAAAAGCCTTTTTTTTCCCCAAATGAAACACAAACAGAAAACCAAGTTGCCAAACACCATCTCATCCCACCTGTGTGTCACCACACGTACGTTTCTTTTTTGTTTGTTTGTTTGTTTTGTTGTTTTTCCTGAACCTGCAGCAGTGTGGCATTAAAAGCAAAATCAAGTAGAACTTTTCTAGCAGATCCTTAAATACGATCACAGGCCTTTAAATTGGCTTAATTTGAGTTCACATAATGAAAACCACATGATTGGTGGATAAAACTGACAACTAAAAGTTTAGTCTAGCCCGAGTTACCAGAGCTTTGTCTTGGAGGTCATTCTGTCTATTTTGTAAAACAACATGGTTTACAGCTAATTCCAGAAAAAAAAAAAAAACAGCCATGCATTTTATTTGAACAATTCATTGTTAGGACAAGGTCTGTAATCATTTACTAACTTGATGAAAGCACTATTTCCAAAGAAAGACGACTTCAGAGCACACAGCTACAGACTGGTCGGCTTCGCTGTGCAGCATGGATGAATTATTTTAAGATATTTATTATGTTTTGCCATACCTAATGTATCCTCTGCATTTATTACAGTAAAATGCTGCCCTATTTTACTTTTCCTTTCCTTATACTGCCAGATCAGCATGCCCCTAGGATGGTATTTCCTTGTAATTTCCAAATCTAAAGAAAAAAAAGAAAGCCTGGTTGAAGTAGTCCTTTCTTTTTTAACAATTATCCACCCAACATTTGTTTCTAAACTAGGCCATGCAGTATTAGAGTCATGCCTCATTTTACATGTGCAGTTCCAGGATTTAACAATAGCTAAGTTTCAGGCAGTTTCTGCCAAAGCTAAATTAGATTATATCTAAAAGTTTGGTGATTGAAGCAGTAAGAGCTCAGGCGAGCCGATTCATATCTCCTCACAAGATTCCCACTAAATAATGAATGGTTTTTTATTGGGGCAGTGGGGGGAATGTTAAACAGTAACTTCTAAATCCAGAAAGTGAGAACTCGTGTGACTTCACACACGCACGTAGACTCTTGCAGACATTGCAATATATAGGTTATCATCAGCTGGAGTTGTGTTGTTTGGATCCCAGCAGGCTTTTCTCCGTCTCTTTGAGGCCGACATCAGACGTGTCTTACTGGAATCCTTCTGCAGATTAATAATTGAGTTGCAGATCCAGATGATCTATTCAACAAAAGTTCCCATGTAGCGTTTTGAAAATCAGTCTCTCTCAGAAGGATGACGCAAAAATAAAACTGTCCTACTTGTTTGACACAACAGAAATCAACACAAAAACGGTGTTTTACAGCAGAGGCGACTGTATTTGCAGACTGGTGCAGATCTTGGAAGATTTTCGGGGACCAAAACTTTACAGGGGAGAAACTACACAAGGTGCTGGTGATGAAAGACAATAATTTCTCTTTAAGGTTTATATATATATATATATATATATATATATATATATATATATATATATATATATATATATATATATATATATAAATCAAGACATTTTGTCCTTTATCAAGGATTTTCGGTAACACTTTATTTGAAGGGGTGTGCATAAGACTGACATAAAACCTCTCATGAACATGAAGGAATCTTAAACTGAATGTTTATGACAGTTGTCATGCAGTCATTTGGTAAATAATGACACTTTTAATGCAAAATTACATTAAAAGTGTCAACTGTGCATTGCTCAGTCAATAATGACACTTTTAATGAAAAGACTCGTTAAAACTTGTATTAAAAGTCCATTAAAATTGCCAACTATGCGTTAAAAGTGTCATTATTTACCATTATTTACATGACAACAGTTGTGAACATTTATGAAAACTTATTCATGTCATGTCAGTCTTGTGCACACCCTGTCAAATAAAGTGTTGTCGGCTTTTCATCTTCACTGTACAATAACAAACTATATTCTGCATGCAGTGTTAACATCTTTCACTATCTTTCATTATGAAACTCCATTTTGTGCCACCTGACGTTGCAGTATCTCATGTTCAAACACAAAGTTGTAAAGTATCTATAAAGCTTGCAATGTGGTTTTTTTTATAGCAAACTGTGCTTTAATTGTTCCCTAATATCCACTACTTCTAGATTAAATGTAACCCTACATCTATTTAACAAAGAATCAATGTAATTTCAAGCAAAACATAGATAGAAAGTCACTGCACATCACTAGTCCAGACTTGTCTCATGTGGACCAAAATGTTTATGAGGCCTCACATGATCCCAGGTTGTCCTCTGATGTACAGTACAACTATCTAAAATTACACCAAAATGACTAAAACTCCCAGGCAAACACTGGCCTGGTCCATTATACCACTCCCATCCTGAACCTTCATACTTCTGCGTAACCCTGGTCCCATGCTGTCTTCAGCATTAATGCGCTCACAGTTGATGTGCATCTTAGTTATTCAGGTTAATGCGTTTGCCTGTGGGGCATATTTCTATTCCGTCTTTCGCTGCGCACACATCTTCTTCCAGACTGCTGTGCCATCAGTGTTCACTCACACTGGTTTAGTTTGATATAAATGTGGCCACACTGTTGGATAAATCTAATAACCTTATAAACATAAATCAAAACCGCGGTAGCTATTGTCAGACAGACACAGCAGGACCTACTGTAACATTTTTGTGTATTAGTACGTTTATTGATTTCTTTGACTTGTTCTTTTGTTGTAAAAACAAAACAAAAAAAAACGTAATGCATTACAGATTGAATATCCACTTTTTCCATCCAAAGCAGCATCTGGGATTGGTAAACAAGTTGACATTGAAAAAGAAGGGCTGAAAGGAAATGGAGTTGGAAGATCAGGCCTAGCAGTAACACGACTCTTCTGGAATACCAGTGGGACGTTTTGCAGTCCAACTTAAAACTGATCCAGTGAAAAAGTAATTCATGAATGAATAAAACCATGAATTATCCGATTAACTTTCTTAGCTCAGTTTCACGAGTCACACCCAGGTCTGATTATTACCTGACCTGTACAATAGAAATTACTTAAAAAGGTTAAAAAAAAACACACACACACACACACACATATATATATATATATATATATAAAAATCCGGCTCCAATCCAAATGTGAGGATAATCCAAAAACAGTTCAGAAAGTCACTGACAGTGACAACGTGGAACAGCGGTGAACCTTTGTGGGATTTGCCAGTCTATCAGCAAATCACCTATAAGGTCAAAGAAAAACCCAAAACAAAATCTAAAGCACTACAGGCCTCACTTGCCGTTCTGCGTTAAGGTCAATCAACATGATGATTGAGTAAACATGACATTTACGGAGAGGTCAAAGAAGAAAAGCTCCACTGAACAAAAGCAACACAAGAACATTTACCATATTGACCTTTGACCTTTGAGCAAGACATTCTCCAGACTGGTGTAAAACAGGCACATCATTTAAAAAAAAAAATGAACATCATGCTGACAGTCAAACATGGCGGTGGTAATGTGATGTTCTGGGGCTGTTCACTACGTTAGGACCCGGAAAATTTGCACTAATTGATTGAGCCCTGAATTCTGCTTTATATCAGAAAATACCGAGGGGAAAATCTCCAGTCATTAGTTTGTAATATTAAGCTCTATTATCCAGTAACATAATGATCACAAGCAAACCTGCAAGTCCACCTCTGAATGGCTCAAATTAAGGTTTTGGAGTGTCCTAGTCCAAGTCCGGACGTCAGTCTGATTGAGGTACTGTGCTATGACCTTGCAAAGGGCCATTCATGCGTCAGGACTTCTTTGCAAATACTTTCTCTAGGACCAGGTTGGTTCGGATTGCTTCATCACTCGTTTGAAATTTGATTCAACTTTTGTTTGATTTAGAAATAGACTAAAAAATAAAACATAACTCTGATGAAACCAAAAAACGAAGAATCCCCAATAAAACCAGAATGCATCACCAAAGCTCAGTCAGTCGCTTGCTTAGATTCTGTATCTGTGGCGCTTGCAGTCGATGCAACAACATTATTTACTCATTATTACTCAAGCCAGCATATGTTTAAAACATCGGACTCATAACACTACGACGGGGCCATTAGAATCCTCAAAACAGTATCAGGTAATCGGTTTTGTTTTGGGTACCTGCATGTGAGTGTTTCATGGTACGGTTTGATGCTGGAGCTGCGGTCCCTTCGAACCGGCCCAGGCTCGATGGTGGGCAGTCCTGTGGCTGAGGTGGTGGTCGTCCACGTGGAAGAAATCCTCCTCAGAAGGCCAGGGTGGAGACTCCGCCTGAGACGCTGCACACACACACGCACACACACCCACACACACACGCACACACAGGGTAACTTTTACAGACTCAATCAACAATTAAAATAGAATCTAAAGGCCGCTACTGAACTCTATGAATGAAAGTTGGACCATGCAGAGATTAAAAGAGCAGGATGAACATGACTGGAATAGCTCCTAGGAAAAGTATGAGAAGTTAATGTCTAATACATCAACTAAATGGGGCTAGATCATGACGCATAGATGAAATAAATGAAGCTGTAGATAAGCTAAAAAAAATTAAAAATCACCATTAGAATGATGCTGAAATATGATTCCAAAGCTAAATATCCACGACATTCAAAGAGCGTAGAAACTGTGGTCAGAGAGGAGCAGGGGGGGGGTATTTACAGACAGCTGGGGCAGGAAAGCTCCTGGAGGTTCATTATTAGCCAAATCGCCAATATTGCATTACACATAGATTAATTTCGTCATATGGATTGTGCTAGTGTGCTCCTCACTCTTCCCTCAGATTCCCAGAGGTGTGTACGTGTGTGTGTGTGTGTGTGTGTGTGTGTGTGTGTGCCCTTGTGATGCCTCCATCTGTTTTGGTGCTGCGCTGCAGCAGTTTGGCGCAACAGCACTGAACATGGCTGGCTCTATGCTTCGTCCTCTGCAGGGTGACCTAGTAAAGATCACCGCCGGATTCTGAATGGGTCCATTCACATTCGACCAGAGAGCCGAGCCGCTCCAGTCGTTCCAGACCGCCTTCACAAAACGTGGTCGTACCCCTGGAGCTTTTACGCACTTTGTCGCCACAAACTTTAATGTATTTTCATTAGGATTTTATGTCTATAGTTGTAAAGTGGTAGAAAAATAGTGCATGGCATTAATTTGGTTTGAGCAAACTCAAAATGGAAAAGTGTGGCCTAGATTTTATTTGAGCCCATTACTTTAATACCCCTAAGGAACACGCCAGACAGGTCAGGGATGAAGTCGACGGGAGGTTTAAAGCGGCTTTCCACTATAAAAACATCGTCCCAACACTGAGCATCTCACAGAACATTGCTAAAATGATGCATCATTTGAAAATAATTAAAAAATAGCACATCACTAACGCGAACGTCCCAAGATACGGCTGTCCAACGAGGAGAGCTTGGACCAGAGCAGCACCGAGGAAACCCGCCGTAGCTCTGGAGGAGCTTTAGTTTCAGTGGGTTTTCTCTGCTGACAGGGAAACTTTTAGTGCTCAAAGCTAAAGGTCAGATTGGTGAAGGGCACCGAGAAGAAACCTGTGACTGAAAGAAAGCAATACCAAGTCCTGTTTACGGCTTGTCACATGGGCAACAGACCATACATGGACGATATGATGCTCAGGTCGGGTGGGACCAGGATTTGACTTTTTGGCCTTCACGTAAAATGTCGAAACGCTCCACATCTCCCTAAACACAACATCTCCACGGTGAAACATGGCGGTGGCAGGATTTATGCTTTTAGAACAGCCCAGTCAGAGACGAGACGTGAAAACTGCTGATCTCACATGATCTTTTGCAATCTGAACTTCAGCTAGAAGAACGGCTATGAATTTCTGTGTACATGTGTGCGACGCTGGCAGAGTCTTGATTTATCTCCAAAAAACTGTAAATAGGTTCTCTGAAGAACCCATTTACAGAACAAAAACTACACATCTTCCTCCTCTTTACAATCTGCTTTACTTTGTCCCTATGAAATGCATGCAACGTTTTATTTCCAATATAAAAAGTTGCAGAAACTTTGTTTTTATCTGCTTACTTGAACGAGAGACCAGCCTAAATATACATAATCAACATTTTTTAAAAGGCATGATGGGCTGATGTTCCTGATGACTCTGTAGCTTATGTTGAATGCTCCAAGATATAATCCAAAAACACACACATGCCGAGCACTGATGCACACAAAAATGGCCATCAGCCAAAAGTGCAGCAAAACAAGTCAGTGCAATCTGATGTTTGGTCTATAAACAGACTCATCTCTGCAACTGTTCAAGTAAAAAGTAGCACATTTTAAAATCTCTTACATATATTCTTATGTACAGTGTCTTTCAGGTTAGTATTTACTTTTTAAATACTCCACATGCTTTTACTCTTTAATTATTGTGTAGCAGAGAAAAAGAGAAAATTAATTTGGAAGTAAGTGAGTGTAAAAGCCATTATTAGCTTGTGCCGCAAATGGACGGCAAACCAGTTAAAACAAAAACAGCATTTTTTTCAAAATTCTGTTCCCTCTTCACGTCATTTTATTTTATTTGTTTCCCTTAGCTGTTAATGCTGGACATTTTATGAGAGGGAATGTCGAAATGACTGCAAGGTTTTCATGTCATTCCAGGTGCGGTTCAACTCTGACGCTTTTACACACGATCCAGAGGACGCAAAACGACATCTGCCAAAACCGGACGTGCTCGACGCGAAGCCCGCAGGCCGGCCTCGAAGACCGGGGGTATCTTTCGCCAGATAAGGAGCCAGATGCATAATAGCAGTGGGAGTCAAGTTCTGTTGACACATACCCATCCCTCTTCAGAAGCTTCTGAGAAATGCATCCAGCTGCGCGTTGCCTCCCTTACACAACTCCCTCTCACATACGCTCATTCAGACACACTGTCTGGCTCGGCACATCTGTCATGTTGACACAGCTGCGGCTATGAAAGGGAGAACGCTGCTCCGAGCAATAGACGCGCTCTACTTTTTTTTTTCTCCGCCTAACTGTTTAAGAAATGCGTTCTTTCATTTGATGTCGGAGGGAAAAACCACTTTCCAGTTGAGAGTTGGGACTAAGAGATTAACACGTGTGAGGAGAGCAGGACGGGATGTTTGACCTAAATGAGGTGGACCGCATCGCCATCTACGGATTAGTTCGAGTGTTTCCAAATGAAACCTCTTTGAGTGCTCTTGATTAACAGTCTTGACCTTTCAACGGTTTGATAAATTATTTCAGCGGCTTCGGAGGGTGGAAGGGGAGGGGGGAACCGCTGTTCTTCTCAGTAAAGTCTAACCTGAGGATGATTAATTTTCACAGATTCTCCCACCTTGTGTATCGACGTCTTCTCCCCTTTCTCGGGTCCCTCTTCTGAGTCAGAGCAGGTGTAGGCATCGCAAGGGTTGAGCAGGGGGACGGGGCGTGGCCGGTGGAGCGGCTGGAAGGTGAGCTGGGTGGTTAGGAGGCTGCTGACGGCCCGCAGCGACGTGCAGGTGTGGGACGGCAGAGAGGGGTCGGCCAGCAGGTCCGTGATCAGTCCGTGGGCCTCTCCCATCACCGCTATGTCCACCATCACAGTCGTGCCGGAGGACTACACGTCGACAGGGAGACAGAAGTGAGAAATAAACATCAGGATGCAGCAGGTAGCTGAAGCAGGTGTCGGTCGCATGCAGCCACGGCGAGGAAGGCAACCTGAAGAAGAGGAGCATAAACTGTGTCACCAGCAGCTCCCCAAATGTGGTTAACTGTGACATGGACGAGCCTTTGATGTTATTCCTACAGAAGTGAAGCTAAGGTGCGTGACTTTCTCATCGATAGAGATCAGTGAGCAGAGTGGTAGTCCTCACACACCGAGGTCAGTGCTATTTTACCAAACCAGGACAGTTAAAACCATAAAAGTTGAACAACCTCATGTAGATAACCATTTAAAAATGAAACAGCCTGCATGCATTTCTCACATAGTCTATGCTGTTATCAGCGTCATAACACTGAAAAATCTATGTAGTAAAAACTGAGACAATAAAGCAATGTAGTTTTTGTGAGGAATGGATTAGAAATCCCCCAAATTTTCCACACTTAACTGTTTACAAGTGGAAGACATAAAAACAAAATACTAACAAAATGCCAAGGTCTGGTCGTCCAAGCGATTTCACCTTGAAAGCAGCAGACAGCAACACACTAAAATAAGTTTCCAAAGAGATTAAACATTTCTTCACAGGACCTAAAGGGGGCTGGTATTCAGCAAAAACACACGCCAATAAGCCCAGAAAGAGGCTCTAAAGGTTTTATTGGAGGTGTGCAAACAGGAAAACTTTCTTCTTTACAAAAAACATAATGACCAGACCAAAGTTCAACAGGGAGACCATTGAGATTAACTTGACTTTACAACAGAGTCATAAATGGTTTACACAGAGGATCTGTACACAATGATCACTTAATAGTGCAAGGGAACATAAAAAATAAAAAATAAAAAAAATCGCCAAAAATAGTCATTTGTTGTACATCCAGACATATGCTGATGTCGACTGGTATGAAAATGAAACTGTGATAGGATAAATGTCCATCCCTAAGCTGCCATGTTAAACTAACAACATATCTCTTTAAGCTATTCCAAGATTTCTGTAATAAATTTGAAAAAAGAAATTGTCCTCTTTCAGTTCTTTCAATTTCCCTCAAATAAATGGATGACATCAGAGCCATGGTCAATTGGAAACAGGTCAGCTGTCGTTGGGAGGGTCCTACCATTTCAAGTTTTCAGATTACAAACACATGAGCAGAAACATGTGCAAGATGCAGAACAAAAAAAAAAAAAAAAAAGCTATATGGCACAAAAAACACAACCAATAAACAAAGAATTACCATTTAAAACTGAAACTGCCGAATTAAAGCGAAAGCGTTTAACCATATATTACCCTACAGAGACTGTAAAGTTTTGTAAACCGTTTAATCGCTTCTGCAAAACATTATTTTATAAAAACATTATTTTATACCCACATTTTAGCTCACACAAGCAACAAAAAAGAAGCGGAGAGGCGACGTGCTAGTAGCCTGTTAAATATGTTTACAGCATCAAGTCTGAAACATGTTCAGCACAGCCGAGCAGTCCCCGATACTTAATGAACAGACTCATTAACAACCTCTCACCTTTGACCCGACCCCAATGAAAGGCAACAACCATCCACAACTAATTTGTGTCAATTAACCACAAGCAAAAGCAAGGAGGCATTTGGCTAATTTATCTGAACAGACCACATGTTCCCCGTTCACCCTCGAAGAATGTTATCAGATTTTTCTCTGCATATGTCCTATTGATTCTCACAACAGCCATCAGACACCCAGAGTTATTCTGTTTACATTGGCAACAAAACAAGAAGCTGACCCGAGTATCAAATTCAATAACGTTCAAATGTGGGAACGGAAAACATTTTCCATTTTCACAGAATATTATCAGATGAGAAAGTTTAACAATTGGTAAATATTTTTACCTAATGGTCAGAAGAAAAAAAAGAAAGTTTTCACTGCATGCAGGATTTAGATTGAAGTAACGGACCAAAACAACTGATATCTGAATTTCAGAACGATTCCTTGCACAAAAGATTTTTATTCTAATTAGCTAATAAATTATCTTTCTCTGATTCACCTTCTCTGTCCCCGTCTTCTGCATTACTGCATGATTTCAGAACAAAATGTAACCACTGTATTTTCCGGACCTCACTATAAGCCGCGCCCACAAAGATTTTTTTTTTTTTAACTAGAAACGTACATATATAAGCCACACCGGGCTATAAGCTGCTGGTATCTTCGCCGCTCTCGGTTTCTCACAAGAGCGCAGCAAAGGACTGAATTCATAATAAATCTGCTATTAAAGACGAAGCCCTGTGTTTCCAACGCCAAACCGTGGATTCGTTCACACCAAACGTACGTGCAGCTAAACCTAAAAGCTGCATCATATGAACTTCTTTGTGTTGTTTCCATGATGAGGGGGGATGAGTTTGAAGAAATTTCTCCGTCGTGCCTGCTGCCAGCATGTGCTTGTTCTAAATGAAAATAAGCACTTTCTTCTTTGCGTTCCAATTTTGACTTTCAATGATTCACTTCCTGCTATAGAGCCCCCTAGTGGTTGAAGAAAAAATAAACAGAAAAGCCGCACCCGGCTATGGACCGCATGATTCTAAGCGTGGGGAAAGTAGCGACTTGTAGCCCGAAAAATACGGCAAATATTTCTGAGCTATGTCTAACTTTCATGAGTAACACGATAATCAAAATTTATTTTTAAAACAGACATGTGGGCTTAATGAAAAGTGTGTTTAAAACTTCCTTAAATGTTGTGGTTTTCAAATGTAGTTTTAATCTAACAAACCAGCCTCATCAGCAGGTCCCAGTGTTGTGTTCAAGACCACCCAACCCGAGACCAAGACAAGACCAAGACCAGAGTGTATC
>NW_015114140.1:48761-49828 GCF_001443285.1 Poecilia latipinna
AATATTTGTTCTGCTTTGCTTTCATTTCTGTGCTACGATCCGCAGTGGTCTCGTGGCATCCCTAAAAAGATAACGCCCTGGGTGTTTGTCCATGTTGCTCAGAAACCACCACCATTAAACATAGCAATTGAGGCAATGCCCTGACGGTAAATGACGCTCAACTATGAACACTGACCAAGGAGCAACAAGCAAGAAGTAACCAAGCACAAGATGCTCACCGTGACTGTTCTCTCCCTCTGTCCCACTACATGAAGCCAGGTAGTCTGACACCATGGCAGACATTACAGCTGCCACTTTGAACAAAAACAATCAAAGAGTGCATGCTCTGCGTGCTCTTTCGTTCTTGTGTTTTAGTTATTTGTTAATTTAAAAAAATATCAACGTACATAATTAAATAAAATAATAATAGCTACTGCAGTGTATGCAGAGCATTACAAGAACAAAGAACAGATGTTCTGTCAGGTCAGATCGTCATACGCTTAGCACAAACTCACGGCTATATCTGTCAGACACGTCATTACCATAAGATTTCATTTAATCAACAACATAGAATCATGACGTAGATCGTCATACACTTTGTTATTAACAGTTGTATGGCATCCAGCTGCAGCCAGACCTGCTTTAAACACACTTTGAAACCACGACAACACATGTATATCTATCTAGTTATCATATTATGACATATTATAAACAATTTAATTACTTATTTTCGTCATAACATGTTGCGTATACTGACAACTACACTGACGGTCGGACTTCTTAATGCGCATGCGCTGGCATGGTACTGACTGCATGTATGCTATTCTGACAGCGTATGGCTATCTGATAGAACACCGGCTATATCTGTCAGACACGTCATTACCATAAGATTTCATTTAATCAACAACATAGAATCATGACGTAGATCGTCATACACTGTTATTAACAGTTGTTAATAACAACTTAGCGGTTAAGTGAGTTTTACACAGGCGTGTGTTGTAGCTGACTCCAGCTGCAGCCAGACCCTGCTTTAAATACACTTTGAAACCACAACAATACATGTATATCTATATAGTTATCATTGAAAA
>NW_015114140.1:54622-94843 GCF_001443285.1 Poecilia latipinna
TGGTCTTAAGACCGGTCTTAAGACCAAGACCAACTTCGAGTACCACAACACTGGCAGGTCCAAATAAATTATGGAATATGACTGTAATATAGCACATTTAAATACAATCCACACTGACAAAAGCCCTGAAAATAACACCTAAAACCATTGTAAAAAAGGCAACACAAGCAAAACATAAACTCAATCATTCAAAAACAAAAAAAAGGGGAAAGAATAACCCTAACATCTATTACTAAGTAAGTACATTTAAATATTTATGGCGGGTCAGATTTGACCCACGGGCCTTTAGTTTGATATATATGCACTAAAGAATACATGCCATGCTAATCCTTTATGTAAGCTGCTAAATAAAGTCCAAAATGTTAACTCCATTATCATTTTGTGTTTGGTCAAAAATAGTAAAACCAGTGTGATGTCACATCTATGTACTTGAATGAAGTGGAACAAAATATTGCCGGCTTTAAGTCGGCTGCTCAAGGTTAAAATGTAGTCATAATGTTCTTAGCAGTCGGTTCAATTAGCCGGCCGTGAGATTTAAAAGCCTAACGATGGTCTGCTTCCGTTTATGGCTGGACAAACAATTGCAGGAACATGTTTACAATTACAACTAATCGCAGTTATAATCAAGCCCAATATTTTTTGAACCCCGGGCCGATTTAGATTTGGAGTAATCTTTTGATTTTACCAATATGTTTTCTCTGACTTGTTATTGTTGATATTACCATTCTAGTGAAAACATGCAAAAAAAGCTTTTCAGCAAGTACGCAACCTGTTTTGCTGCTATTATGCTAATACTGTTCATTATCTATTGTGCAAAGTATAAATATTTTTCAAACATCACATTCTTTTAAAATGTAAACAAGTGTGACCAGCAGGTGGAGATCTTTTTAAAAGTTATAAGATGCACCCGAACACAGACTGAGCAGTGAACAATATTTTATTTAACAATTTCCTTAAAACATTTATTTTTGTAAAAACGAGGATTCAGGCCCACTACTCGGTCCCTGGAACAAAAGGAACACAAAAGGAAACAGGACAGACAAGTTCAATTATTCCAAAAGAAATAAAACAAAACATGCAATGCAAAAGAAATTAGTAAAACAAACAAAAATAAAACAAATTAGTAACTTCAATCACAAAACAAAACTAAAAGAAAACAATGGAACGAATCGTTGTCATCCGCTTCCAAATGCCCTTCGATGGGGCCAGAGGAGTAATGCCCCGCGCACACAGCCTGCCCAATTCGCAACAGGTTTAGTTGAGAGCGGCCCAAACAAACAACGGGAAGACAAGACAAGACAGCAGAGCGTCCAAAGCGCTGCAGTTCCAAACACAATCAGGTGCCCAGGGGTGGAAACACAGCCTAACCCGGGAGAAAGCGGGTCAGCAGGTGAGGACCAGATGGAAGCCGCACGCCACAGCAACCCCCAGCTGCAGCCGGCGACGCCAGCAGAGCAACAGATCGCAGACGAGTCGACCAAACACACAAGCCGACATGTAGCCGCCAATTGTAGCAACCGTGGGAGAAACAAAGACGCACGCACCTTGCAGCGGCCTGCCCAACTATAAAGGTATCTGCCCCGCCCACCAATCAACGGTGCGCCTCCAGCTGCACCCGGCGCACAGAGTGGGGGGAGGGTGGAACACCATCCCACCACACAAGCATATTCACTTTTACAAAAGTTATACCCCTTCAGGTGGTGCCACTTCCTTTTATACACAAACTACTTGCAGGAAAGACAATTATCCATCCATCCAGGAATAATCTGACAGATGCATGAATAATTTTGGCTAATTATCTGTATCTGTAAAATGAATACATTTCTGGAAGAAGTGTCATAATGCTAATGACCGCAACATAAAATAGAAATCTGAGCCTCAATTCAAAACATGGAGTTACTGACACGTGTGTGTTTCTCAGCAAAATGCAAAATATCTTGCTGACAGAGTTCACATGGAAACTAGATGTTTTCTCCATAAGAAACCTTAGTTTGACTCTCAGATGGCAGAAGGGAGATTAGTTGTGATGGTCTCAAATAGTTTTGAATGAATAATTTAGGAATAGAATAGAATAGAATAGAATAGAATAGAATAGAATAGAATAGAATAGAATAGAATAGAATAGAATACACTGTGACAGTAAGTGAGACGTTACTGTATTTAGTGAAGTAATGAGTACAAGACACTGAATAAAATGCTTCGCATCGTTACTGGATGCTCTTAGTAACTTTAATTTGTTCACAGCCTTGTGCAAAAAGCCAAATAAAAACTTATGGTACTTAAAAAAAACCTAAGAGACACCCTCTGACTACAGCTGTGGACACATGTAAGCAATATTGCGGTAAATATCACAACTGAATTGTAACATACACAGTACTGTGAAACATTTGTCCATGTCCAAAATGACAATCGGATATGCTTGCTCTTATGTTTTAAATAACAGATTTATAGAAGTAATTCAAGTTGAAATTCTCAACATAACAAATACTTATGACTTTATGGAGCTTTTAAGCATCGTCATATCCCTGGTGGGAGGTTTAATATTTATTCAAGACTATTATTTTGGCAGGAAGACAATGCTTAATGTACCTAATGTTCCAATCATCTGCAAGTTTAAAAAAAAAAACAAAAAAAAAACATAATTGATGGAGATACTGGAGCAAAACCTTGTGAGTTACATAACGCCACGGGGGTTACATAAGGGCTTCCTGTCAAGTTTCATGATAAGTTTAATACATCAGCCAAGAGCTCATCTGAAACTTTTTCAATGAATAGATGTAATGCAAACCACATTGGGTGATTTCTAGAAAAGAAGTGTTTCATTTGTAAGTTTGATGTATGCACTACAAAAGTGTAACTTAATAAATAATAAAAAAAAAAAATCAGAAATTGGAAATCAGTCCTACCTTGTTAATGGTCACTTTAAAAGGAAGGTTTTATATAAAACCAACATTTTTTAAGCATTATATCATGTCATAATGTTATTCCCTCATTAAAAACATAGCTAGAGTGTTGCTTTGGTTTTTTTTTTTTTTACACATGTTGGAGAAAATCTTGAAACCCCCCATGCAGTAATGCAGGGGTCCTGAATGCCTGCTCACACAAAGAACCGCCTATTTCCCCCAAAGCTCCACCATGGAGCTGCAGTCTGAGCTTCAGCGCCACAGAGCACCTCACCTCCCCCACTCAGCTCCACCAGACTAGCGGCAACGGCGACTAGCAAAAACCTGGTGCAACTGAGTCTGCTGAGCTCATCAAAGGAAATGCTCATCAGTCCAATGCACCTAAGAACGGCTGCAAATTAACAGTCTTAAATAACCTCAGACATTTTAAGAAATTCATTTTCTCAGATTTTTACTATCTCTTAAAGTGAAATCTCTTTTCCCCCCCCCCAATTCTGAATCTCCAGTCTTTTACCTATTGTGACTTTGTGCCGTCCAATGTTGTGCCAACCACCTTTTTATGGAAGGTGACGTATTTTCCTGCTTGCAATCTTTCAATATTTTGGGGGTTTCTGTACAATTGGCATGGAGCGCTTTGTTTATCAAAGCCAGAAAAATTCCAGATTATCACTGATCCTCCTGAGCCGGCCCCCAGTGCAAGACCCTCCAGTCAAAGATTTACCACAGATCTGCGTTATGTTCCCCCACGAGCCCCCAGCTTTGTTTGACACGCTACATTAGGTAAAAGTGACTATCAGAATCACTTTTTATGACTCCTCAACAGGCTAAGCAATATACTAAACCATGCATGAACACCCTGTTATGACATCTCGGTGTGACTAACAGCCGTGTTCATGATCAATGGCCTTAATTGTTTGTGTGAGTGCTGCCAGGAAAAGTACATCTATAGACACACTGCAGATCAACACCAGCGCAGCAATTCAAGTAAACTAAACTGAGAAGCCGTCAAAACAAACCAGTAATCACGCTCCAAACTCAGCACAGCTGAATTTGTCTGCTATTGTATTGTTTACCGTCATAAATTACTTCAATTAATAACATCTCGTTATTTTCAGCATGCTTTTATAAACTTCAGGCGATTACAATTCTTAGAAAGTGCAATAGATTTTACAAACAACAGAACTGACCTCTACATCTCTGACTCATGGAAATATGCCTGCTGACGTTCCTGCTGTGTCCACATGTATTTTTTCCAGTAACCGCAGAATGCAGGGGGACAAAACCCATTTGGTGCAACAAAACAAAACTCCGAGCCCTCTGATCAATGAGGTTTTATTAACGACACACACACAAACGCACTCGCAGGGGTCACATATTTGTAATTTCTGAGATGGTCTACTTGATACACTTTCAGCCCTTAGATCTAAACTCTTAGTCTTCAAAGCCATTAGAGAAATACCACGACTTCTGAAACTGTCCAGCACTGGGGACATAATGTCTCCCTTTGGAGAAAAAGACACTGGACAGCTGCTTTGGGTGCTGATGTGGCCACATTGGTGTTTCATCTTCTTTGCTGTGATGCAGGAAATTTGTATTTTTACAACAAACTATTCTGTCGCACAAACTATTCTTAATGAGGTAATGATGATTCATATTTATAAATTCAGATGTCATCGATAACATTCAGCACAAAATCCAAACTTTTCCAAGCAGGCAGTATTAGCCTTTAATTCACCTGAATTTTCATAAGAATTTTTGTTTACTGTGATTCTGTTTGATAAACAACTACAAGCATGTAAAGTGCTGCTACGCTGCAATGTAGCGCTCACGTGCCTCTTTCTATCCGATGTGTTTTGAGACGTGCTCTACTTGTGTCACTGTTTCCAGGTTCCATCAACGCATCTGGAATCTGCATCCCGTGAGTTTTCATTTAACATGGCTACCACGCACTTGAAATGCAAATTCTGGTGGTTTGCATCTCATTAAAGCAGTCACAAACAAAGCACTACATAACTTCTGTCAGTGAACGCATTGCAGAGGAATTTACGATATGCTGAGAAAAACATTGTCTGGACTTCAACAGCTGATAGCATTTACTCTGGTCACTGGCCACATCATTTACCAAATCCCACTGGCGAAGCTGGAAAACACTTATATTGGGTTTGAACTCTGACTCTCGGGGTCAAAGGGACCTCCTTGGAGAGTGTGAGTGATCGCACTGACAACCTAAGCAACGGTGGATTTTTTTTTACCATTTCTGAACAACATTGACACAGATTATTGTGTCGCAGCCTAAACAATTTGTAAATAACCCAATGCTTTGTGAGCTAGATGGCAGGATAAGAGACCATCGCCAACAATGACTTTCTTTTGGACTCACTTTTGAAAGATGATTTTAACTAAATGAAGTAGCTGGTGAACATATGTTGAAATATAAAACATCACAGATGACAGAACAGTTGCCCATTTGTGTTGGAGTTGATTACATTCTTTAAAACTCAGTTCATTAATTGAAGTGATTTCTTGAAAATATCAATAATCTCTCGCCTTCTCTCAATCTCCTGAACTCAGTGTTGTTTATTTTCTCGTATCGTTACACTCTGGAACTGAGCCACTGGTGGTGGCAGCAGCTTCAATTCAATTTCATTCAAAAGAAAAAATATTTTATTGGTTCCAAAGGGAAATTAAATGTTGTTGTAGCTCATATTAATACAAGGTTCTTCAAAGAATTATTCTAGATGGTGATGGCTATGCACAGGAAGGATCTCCTGTAGCAGTCAGTGTGACAGTGAATTTGAAGAAGCCTCTGACTGAAGAGACTGTTTTTCTAAAAATGCCTCATGAAGACACTCAGGGTTGTCCATAATTTTCTTCATTTTATGTTGGAGTAGCTCCACTACCTGAGCTCTGATTTGGGATTCTTTTGTCTTTTTCTTTAAACTTTTGATCGTAACTTTTGCATTCCGTGATTGGACAATTACTCCCTTTGGTTTTGCAGCTGGAAGAATGTCCAGCTTTTCCTCTTTTACTTTCAGGTAGTTGTTGTGCTGCACAATCTCAGCAACAAGTAATTGTGTTTACAGCTAGGAGCAGCCAATTAGCATTTCAAAAGCTCAAATTATACTTGAACTACAAGTACAACCCCAAATGCCAGAGGAGTTGAAAGAGGTTTTGTAGATGCAGAGGAGGACCAGAGAGTAGAAACAGAAGGAGGAAGCTCAAACCATTCCTACCATTGATTATAACGGTAATCAGCCTAGCTTTAAAAGCAGAGATGTAGGAAGCAGCAGCAAAAACAAATGAGGTGGATTAGCTACTGTAAAATTCTGCTAGCATGTCAAGAAAAAGCTCGACAACAGATGGCAGGAGGTTAGTTTTCGACTGCCACACACTAACCTTAAAACATGCCTCTGTGTTAAAGTCAACGCAGAGTAATTCATTAAAAACTGTGTGGGAAACAAAAATAAAAATCACCTTACAACAGAAAAAGATCCAGAAGCTTTCCATTCCAGTGCCTCCATACTTACATGTGTCCACTGGGATTACTGGTCAACAGAAAACTGGAAGGACGAGACTCCACTAAAGACGCCACTGCCAGTACCGAAGTTGACAGCACTGCACCTAAAAACTCACAACAAACCCTCAACTCTGCTGTTACCCAACTCCCATCACAAACCCTCAGTCAGCTCAAACACAGAGCCAGGTCCTCAGCTGCAGCCTGGATACAATTACACGCTATTCTATGTTTTATGACAAAGAGGCGGGGAATGCTGTTGGGGGAACACTGAGGAGGTCCAAAGCAAAGGGAAAAATTGCTTTGTCAAAGATTCACTTGAAGAGAAAGGTTAAGACGAATGAGTCCTAATATTCAACCATACAACAGTCTCGTTTGGGTCCAGAAAAGTTGCAACACAGGATTTAAAAGAAGTCAGATCCATGCAGTATTGACATGAAAGGTAGAGCAGAAAAAAAAAACTAGATATTGTTAGAAGTGGTTCTTGGACACCTACTAGGTCTAAAATATTCACAAGGTTGGAAAAATCTTATGGGATAGATGGAAATATTTCTCTATCATGGATTGTATTTGATCCTGCTTTTTAAATTAAAGACAAAGTAATTTTATTTATATAGCACATTTTCAGCAACAAGGCAATGCAAAGTGCCAAATTGTCTTTTTTTTTTTTTTTGTAAACACACTACCGTAAAAGCTAAAGAATAATGCCTAATTTCCACCAAGTGATAAGACGCGGGTACATTACAGTCCGGCGCCCTTTTTACAGTCAGATGGACCTTCCTGGACAGGCAGGGTTTAATCCAATCACCTAACGTGTTGTCATACTGGTGCGTCAACGTGACACACTAGTTTGTCTCGTCCTTGTCATAAGCAGTGAATCCTTGGACTTTGTTTTGCGATGCTAGCAGCTCTACCCTAAACCGGACTGTTATATTGTCCTGTGGACCCAGGAACCGAGTGACATGGGTCGCTTTGATAATGGAAACAGCAAAAACAGCGTACCGGATTGCACCAAGCTGTGTAGCTGAAATGAGGCATATGATGTTGAAGGTAAGTTTGTTCTATGAGCTACTAGTAGCCTGGGGTCTGCAAACATCCCTGGTTTATAAATCAAAGTAACCACTCACTGGGAAACATATGCATTGTCTGTGACGACTGCTCTCTAAGGCTTAAGCACTTGCACTCATGGTCACATTTAATAAAGATTGTGAGACTTGCGTCCCACAACTCCAGTCTAACTCAAGTCACCAGGTGGCATTTAAAGACCTGTCCACACTAAAGAGGATGCTTTGGAAACTGAAGGTTTTCTGCCTCGTTTGCACCTTTTATCCAATAATGGCATTTTTTTTTTTTTTTTTTTTTTTTTTTTTTCTGACCTAAGACTTTAAAAGATTCAACAAGTTTAAAAAGTCAAATCTTTTAAAACTCTGCATGGTGTACAAATGTGGCTTGGATGTTTGGAGGTCATTAAAAACAGACAAAGAGCACTGCTCCATACATGGCCCCACTGTGGCTTTCTGTGCTCAAAACCAAAACAACTAATTGAGCTTTTTTGTTTTCTGAACTGTTCCACATTTGTCTCCATTACCAGAAAACCTCAAACATAAGCAGACAAACATAATGTGTCATGAGATGTGGTTGGTGGTGGTGAAGTAGAACGCGGGGACCCAGAAGAAGATGATGATGATGATGATGATGGTCCAGAACAGAACAACGGGCAGCAACACAAGGAACACACGACAACGATCCGACAAGAGACAAAGACAACAGGTGGACTTAAATACACAGGGAGAGTAATCAAGGAATGAGACACACCTGGGAAGCAATCAACGGGGAAGACGCAGAGACAGAGACTCACAGGAAGGAAACTGAACACAGAAAACCCTAAAAATAAATACACAGAAACACGGATCATGACATAATGACATTAACTGCGTCAACAAAGACATGGGCTACAAGAATGTAGCCTGGTGCTGCTTTAGCCCTTGCACAGGATCTTATTTTATTTTTATTTATTTTAATAATCAAGTAATGTCATTGCTGGTGAAGCACACATGTTTAGGTGATTTTAACCCTTTCAAGCATCAATTATGATCCTTTGAATCAGGATTTTTTTTCAAATTTTTTTTTATTTTCTTAAGGCATAAAAAAAAAGGTAGGAAAACATTTTTTGTGAAAAATTGTAATTTTTTATTTTATTTTAGGTGATCAATTGTAATTTTCTCCAAATACAAAGTTGTTATTTGAAAAATATGTTAGTAGTATAATTCTTTAGGGCTTATCTGAGGTAACAATATTTTTTTTACCTGCTAGAGTCGTCTACAGTAGAAGGAGGGACCGGGTCGGTTGGCGTGCTTTTTTTGTCTGTCGGCCATATCGGATTTAACAAAAATAATTTCTTGCATTTGCAGCTGATGGCCTGTAGTTGATGGTATATTTTATGATGCATTAGTGTCCACTTCAGTGGTCTGTGTGCATTTATAACATAAAAATCCACAAAAGCACAAGAAAATGGCTTTTAGACAGCTGTCCACTGTAGTGACCACTATGCATGAATGGGTTAATTAGAATCCAACAAAACAAAACTAAGATATTAATAATAATAATAATAATAATAATAATAATAATAATAATAATAATAATAAAAACACCCAGAGAACTGTTGCTAGGCCTAAAGTGAAATATTAAATTTTGCTTCTGTAACTTATGTTCAAGTTCAAGTTGGAGCTCCCCGTCACAACACGACGACTTTAAACTGCTGCCACTGAAAGCTGAGAGATAGTCGCCTTTTTCCTGGTGGACTGAACTTTACATGTTTTGTTCAGTCAAGTTAAGTTTATTTGAACATCACATTTCAGCAACAAGGCAATTCAAACTGCTTTACGTGATAGACTGTTGAATAAATAAGCTTTCTGGAAAAAGGCACAATCAATGGCCCAGCGCAAATCAAAACACGTTGGGTTGTTTTTGCCACTTGCGCTGCTCTTGAAAGGCAGTAACTTATCCTGAGCACATGGGTAACACAGAGCAATCTATGAAAGTCGGGAATATGTATTCCAGTGAAGCAAGCAGTGCGCAGCCTTTAATATGGTGGAAAATAAACAACCACTTCACAAGTGTATGGCATGACACCAACATCATCAATTGTCTGCTTCGCACTCCTTCAACCTTTCATTAATTTAGAATAACAGTCAGAAAATCCATCCAGGACTACAAGCACCCCTTTCTAATTCCCCTGGTCTCCGTCCAAAACTAACAACTTTCCAGTTCAATACAAATATTTGAATAGCTCTTTCCATACATAACGCTACTGTCAGTCTCTAAGCTAAAACATCCACCGCATGCTTTAGAGGTGGAAAAAAGATGTGGTTTGGAAAATGAGCCCACTAATGTGTGCATGTTGGCAAATACAACACAGAGAAGATCAATCAAGTGGTCCAGTCTCCCGTCCACCCCACTCTCCTTTCTCTCTCTCTCTCTCGCTCTGTCTGTGATTTGAATATGCTGTGAGCTGCTGGGGCACAGAGAGGTGCAGCCTGCCTTTTTGACCAGCAACCTGGTCCAACAGTTAAGGAGAAAACTGCCACAAGATGGAGAAAGATGCCAACATAAGCCTTGGCCTCTTCCATATCTCGTCATTCTCTGGATCTCTGCCCGAGTCCAGAGAGGAATGTGCAGCTCCTGTCCAGAAACAAAACAAAAAAAACAAACAAAACTGACCACTGAATGTAAATAACTTAGGTGAGGCCTCCGTCGTGAAATATGTCTTCTCCTACTAACTTTACACAAGTCCCAGAGAATAAAGCTCTGGGTAGCGTTAAGGCTTTCTTTGGTCTGAGGGTTGCTAAGTTGCTAGATTAAGGCTGATTTGGGATCCTAAAGCTGCTGAGACTTTCCCCACATATTTCTTGCTACTCCTGCAATATAAGAGCTATTTCAAGCATATTTCAAAACAATCCGGTAGCCATCATGTCTTCTATTTGCAAAGTGTTACATTTCTAAAAATATTTTACTTATTTTGGCAATACACTTCAACAGATCTGAATAGGACAAACCTTAAAACCTTTGAAACTCATTGTGTTCTTAAGGACTCTCTACTTTTCCTTAGTTTCGGCCCGACATACAATGAAAACAGGTGAAATGACGTTGGGCCAATTTCAGGTTCTACCGCTTTTTATATAATCACGTTTTAGTTTCCATTAGATTTCTGATCAAATACAACAAATTTCTGCCATGTCATCAACATTACATCAAGAACGTATTGACTTTTCTCCTCTTTTATGTAGCATGTCTTTAAGCACCAGTTTCTAATAAAGTTTGAGCTACGTGCTTCAAATCCATTAAATACCAACCAACTTGCAATTTGAACATTGTCCACATTTCTGACACTAGGACAATAAAATCCAAACATTTATTGCCTTCAAACTTTTGACCATATCAACGTGACGATGGTTAAAAAAAGATTTAAAATGATCTAGTATGTTTTATCAATTTTAGGTAAATTTGCCCGTAAGTTAAATGAAAACGCATTTCATTTCTGTTTATTTTAACTTTGCCTTTTCAACATCTGACACAGCAGTTTGACCTATTGCTTCTGCTAAGAGCTAAACGTCCTTAGCAGGTTGTCGACTATTTTAATATTTTTGCTCATTTTTACAAGTAACAATCTCTGCTCTTCTCCAGCCTACCCAGAATGCATTATCACAGTTTTTTCCCCCCCAGTACTTTTTGAGTCAAGTAAAAATTCAGCTCTGTATAAACAGTTTCTAGGTGTAGTGCTGTGCATCTTTGCAGCATTCGTTGCTATCTAAATAAACCGCACACTGTCAGCAAAGACTGCCTGTCCATTTATTTCTGAAGGATGTCTCTCCACCCCCCTCCTGATAGGAGGACATGGGGTACAGGACACATTCATGCTGGACGTGGCAAAACCGGCGCCAAGGGCGTTGTTTATTCTCATTCAGGAGTGCTGCCCCGAAGCTCCATAGCAGCTCAATACATCAATTTTCAAGCGCAGACACATCCACAAATTCCCATGCCCACAAAAGATGGGGAAGGTTATCTGAAGGATGTGGCTGAATGTCTGTTCTCAAAGAGCCAATTCCCCTGGCCCCTGCTTAGTCTATTCCCATTTCCTTGCCCTTTAATCGCTTAGAGAACCTCATGTAGAGCCAAGTCACTCTATCTTTCAAACCAGCACTGAGACGATGACTCTGTTGGAGAGAGCGGCGCCTCCCAACATGGTGCTCAGGCAAACGTAAGACGAGTGGATAATCTGAAGCTCTATCTGTAGAGAGAGAGACAGGGGCGTTCCTGTCTGCTGTTACATCTACGACGCCGGACACGTTCATCAGGAGTAAAGACGTCGAAAAGCCTTAGAGGAAATGTTTCTTTTATTGCTAAAGCATAATCTCACAGAAAGAAATCTGAAAAAATTCAATCATTAATGTACGCAAAGTGAATGTTAATAAGTAATTATTTTATTAATAAAATTACAGTTGCCATGGTTAATGATGATACCAACTATAATCTCTTTAAATAAATACAATTTATAAATACAACATGACATGGAGGCCTTTTATTTAGCATCTGAACACAAGACTGAACTGGGACTCACTCTTATCTTGCTGGTAGAAGTGGTAAAAGAAAAAGTAACTCAGAGCTCAGTGATATGAAACCACACAAAGAAGGAATCTGAAAGTCACAAAGTCTCCAAAGGGTGGTTCGTAAGTGATTCCAGAAATAAAAGCCCTGTTTGTCCAACCATCACAAATATAAACATGGAGTCTGATAAACCGTACCAGGACTATACTGGAAGAGTATGCTCTTATAAAGGTAAAAACATAAAAAAAAAAAAACAGGATGGATTTGTAGTAAAGCTACTCACACACACTGTAATGTGTGGTGGAGGGTCAGTGACGCCTTTTTCTCACCCAGAGGTGCTAAGAAAGCTTAGTAGTGTGCAAGGCTTCATAAAACCTTTGAAATACCTGGAGATTTTAGACAAAAAACATTATGTATGTCTTCATTTTTCCTAAATTAGGATGATAATCTGAAACATGTACCAAAATCAAATTAGAAAATCAATCTTGCCTCAGTCATTTTGACTGAATCCTACAGGGGTTAGTTGACAATAACAAGGAGTGGATATTTAAGATAGTCTAAGCAAAGAAGGAAGAGCCAACGATTCTCCTTTATAAGCTCCGGCTCTGTTAACGTGAATTTTTCTCCACTTAAAAAGTATACTCAAATTCAAGACTGGATTCTTAAATGTAAAATTATTATGCTGGGATAAGGGGTGTATTCTTATTTTCTGGCCTGGCACATCTAGATCAGGCCTTCCAGTAAACGTGTCTGGTACTGCATGTCTATCTGATCATTGTGCTAACCTGTGATCCTCGGGAGCCTCTCTTGTGGTCCCATTCTGAACGGGAGAGCATCTGTGGAAAACAAAGACAGAAACATGTTCAAAGCACAGCGCTTCACATCCTGTGTCCGGTGACTTCCTGCATCAGAGGGCACCCCCCCCCCAAAAAAAACTGTAAATAATCAGATTTTTGTTTTATTTTTTCTTCGGAAAATGGAAGCATATGGGCGGGAAATGCTCTCGAAGAAGAAGAAAAAGTCTGCAGTTGTTTTACTTTTTAGTGCTTTTCAGTAAGCACACACATCTTTAATGTAATTTCACAGTCAGGTTTAGGTTTACCTTAGTTGTTATTTACTGCCTCAGTAGCACGTGAAGGCTGAGGATTTTTCTATTTATTCTAATTACCAGCCTCTGTGTCGTCCCACGGGCCTCGTAAGCCCATTTTCCACTCTCTCGTGTTTCCCCACACGCATAAGTGCGGTTCTGCCATTGTTTCTTTTTTTGCTGAGCATGTTGCCTGAGAGCTCAACCTTAAACTCGTGGTTATTTCTGTCGGACCCACTGCCACAGCGACAAGCGAGCCCAGCATGTTGCTAAATTGCTGCTGAAAGCTGCAAAGAAAGAGGCTCAGTATAAAAGCCAATTTAATAATTCAGGTGTAATTTACTGTGTCAGTGGAGGTCACTGAATTGTGTCACGCTATGAGTGGAAAAATGACGCCGGTCTGGACAACAGTGTACCTTCAAGTTCCCCACTGCGCCGCTTTGCTAAACTAAGACAAAAGCTGATAATCCTCATGCCTAATAAGAACAATGAAAATTAATTTCAGCTAAATCCACTGGCCAAAGGCGTCAGCATCACGTCTTAGTCAAAGGTTTGCCCAGTGCTGCTGTGTGTAATTAGACTAGAACTCCTTGCACCGGATACGTTTTTATTTCCTGCTTAAAAAATAGGTATAATTACTGAACAATACCATTCCAATCAACGCTCATGAAAGCACAAATAATCTTCTGTCTTTGACACGTTCCCCATTTCCATCAGCGCCATTGTCTGCAAACATTTGAACCTTTAATATCGTCACATTAAGTTCTACGTTCAGCAGCACACTTTGTTAGATATTGTTGATGTTTTGGTAGCAATAAGCTACAGAGGAAGGTTCAAAATCAGCAACAGCATTGTTCTGAAATTAAAGACACAAGCTAAGCTTTTAAATAAAATAAATCAAACTCACATTAAATTTAGTTCGTCACCAACTGATCCATCCATCCATCCATCCATCCACTGGTTGTTTCACCATGTAGCACACAAATATCTAATAGCCTAATGCTTACAAAAGTCGTAATTTTCGCCATTTTATTCAATTTACTATAACCTAATCAAGCAGCAAGTTACCAATATTGTAATGAAGTTCTGTTTTTACCCAACCAATAACTATAATTGCTGATCTTCACATGTTGGTCACATGACCATATTTTCCTAGAATTTGAGCTCAGCACACCAAGTCATCCAACTGAAAAATACACTTTAAAGCAAGTCATTAAATATTATTTAACAGTCATTTGGAGCACAATCGCTGGCATTAAACCAAAGGGATTACATTTTTATGTATGTTTGATAAACAAACATGCCACTCAAATATTTAGCAGACTAGGATATCTGTTAGAGAGAAAACACTTTGTTCTTTGGTCAAGGTTTTATTAACAATAGGCAAAGCAGTCCAATAATTAATGACCCTGACAGTGAGCAAACAATGTTATAAACAGCCATCATAAATAAAAAGAAAATGGCTCTGGAACAGCCTTTCCATAATTTGACATTTTGGAAGTTAAAAAAAGAAACATGAAGTGCTTTCTCAAACAATGTTCTCATCCTCTTAAGGGCGACTTTTCTTTATTTGGTACTACAGTTATGAAGGGGCAAGTAGGTTTTGACTATCAGCAATCCCCTCAAAGTTTTGACAAGTGTGCAAAATATTGCACAGAAGCAATGTGAATAACTGTAGTTTATAGTAATTACTATTAGTTGCAGTTTACCAAACTTTTTATTGCTCTGACATCGACATTTTACCTTTACTGCATAAAAGCTGGCAGCATAAACCTTCCCTGCTAAGCAGCAGCAAAAGTGCTGCGCCATTAGAGGATCGCCATGACAGTGAAGCGCCCTGATCGCGCACACACACACACATAAACAGCCGTTCCACATTCTGATGTTATGTAACTCGACCTTTCATCTCTGCTCTGAAAGACAGACCTAGACTGCACCGAAGTCTCAACATGCTGTTTGATGTGCCAAAAAAAAGAAGAAAAAAGCAAAACATCTGAGCTGTGCACAAAATGTGAGCCCTGCACACAGGCCCCCCTGCAAAGAGTAACTCTGAAGGTCGCAAGGAGAGCGCTTACCGTCAGAGCAGCTCAAACGCTGGCGTGTACATCACTGCAGGAAAAGCACATTGCGTGGATTCGCATGTTCTGGTCATTACATTTAGTCATCTACAAACTTTGAGAGTTTCACACTGAGGAAAGCACTAAAAATAATTCTTAGTAACTTACAGCCAACGTTATGCATTAAGACGTAGAATCGCAGGATGTCTTCTTTGTCTTTTTGTAATGACACCAACAGTTTTGGCAACAGCAGCACAATTGGGAAAATAAAAATGATTTTGGCAAAGTTGTGGCCTTTGATTGTTTTCTATCATGCCATATGTGCTGGCTTTTGAAAAGGTACATTATTTTGTGTGTAAATGTGAGAAAATGACACAAAATGAACCGTGATGTCTTGTGAATTATGTGTGTCACTTTCGATGGTAGAAAAATAACACACCTATGGGGTGAAATTTAGTGTGTATATTAATTTTCTGTGACGTCACTGTCTTATTAATGTTGTTTTTATCATAGCGAGGAATCACATGACCTTCTGGTATTAAAATTTCAGTACTTCCAGGTGACCCCAGGTGATCAGATGATCATTAGCACGATTAATCAAACATAGAAATGACGGCTTAATGTTCACTGTGTGTGGCGTAAGTAAAATGTCTGCGTAATGTGACAGTCATTGCTGCACCATTGGAGTTACGCAGTTACATCAGCTGTGCAGCAGTGATGCAATTGTTAACACGAGCCTTGATACTTGTGAGGAAGAAATGTTTTACATTTCCAAATGTTCTGCAGTAAGCGGTTTTCTCCGGTGATCAATGTGTTCATATAACAATGTTAAATGGATAGAATAGCAATGTGAGAACATAACTTTCTGTAGCATACTGATTGCAGTGCCACAGCTAACATACGCTTAATATCAACTTGCACAACTTGTCAAATACAGGTTTAAGCATATTTGACAAAACACTTAAACCTGTACTTTGACTGGGCCACATGAATAGACTTTTATGTCAACTATTTGATTGTGACTCTGGTTGTACGCATAGGTTTACTGTCCTGCTTAAACGGTACAACCAGCAACTCCTTGCAAATGGGACTTATTTAGGTGCATCAAGGTATTACACCATCCACACACACATTCAACCTGAGCGTACATGCACTGTGGTATACTGCAGTGGAAAACGCACGGACACTCTGCAAGAAAGAACATGTAGACTTTTTAGAGAAAAGACTTGACGCATCCTGGTTTTCAGTACAAGACCGTCCTTATGTGAGGCAACAGCTCTAACTTCTGTCTTCACATTTTAACTTGTGCGCAGTACGCTGCTTCATACTTGAAATACAAAAACTGCTCTTCAAATAAAGTATGACTGATTACAATGGCAGCCAGGGCAGCGCTGGAGACAAAACAGGAACATAGAAGAAGCTCATCGCTCCAAAGCTGAACCTTCAAGTCGCGTTCTGCTCTCAAACAGCTGAGAGGCGATGTTGTGAGGATGGGGAGCGGTGACGGCTCGTACACCCCCGTCTTCTCATCGATCCTGCTGAAGTCTCACAACGAGGCCGACCCATCGTATTGTCAAGCTGTCATCACATCGTTACAGAGTCGGAAAAATCTGTACCAGTATCTGCCTCGACCCATTGCTCGGTGCAAGATAACAGCTCAGAGCGTCTCTTTATCATTCTCATTGACATTGATCGCTTATTTTCATGTTTTTCGTATGCCTCGCAAAAGTATTCGTCCACTTGAACTTTTTGTCCATCGCAAGTAAAAACTTTAATTAGTTCTTTTGGTGTTTTATGTGACAGACAAATACTCATAATTGTGAAGTGGTAAGGAAACGATGCATGCTTTTAACAAATGTAAAATTTATCAGTTTAGAACTAAAAATCCTGTCCAGTGCAAAATAGCTCAAACTCTGTCACACCACAGATTCTCATGGGTCTGGACTTTGACTAGGTCATTCTGGTACATGAGTATGCTCAGATTCATTCTATTGTACCGGCGGCTGCATGTTTATGGTCAGTGTCCTGCAGGAAAACAAACTTCTGTCAAGTCTTTTGCAGACTCTGAGAACTTTTATTTTCTTCCAGTACTGAGCTCCATTCATCTCTACATCGGCTCTGCTCTGCTTCCTCTCTTTAGCTGAAGTGTGGCTTGTAATTTCAGTCTCCAGTGTGGCAGCAGAGCGCGGATTCAAGCCTCCAAGATCAATACCAAAACAGCGAGAAGTCATCAGTCCAAGGCGAAACTCCAAAACTTCATGACAATAAACCGTCTGCAGCAAGCCCCCTTGAGACGTTTGATTACACACAAGCATGTGCATGTGGACCAGGAGGAAAGTAAACTGTCATTTTAAATGCAATTGCTTGATTTCAATATTTATATGTGGTTATTGGTGCCAAAGTAAAAAGTTGCATATTTTCATCTGTGTGACGGTACAGTGTTGACTGTCTGTTCTACTTGTTCTGCCTAAATGTAATTAAAATGAATAAAAATTAGATGCAATTGAGAATGTCGTTATCATTATATTAAAAAAAACGATGAGTAAAAATAGATTACGACGGGATTTTAAAATGTCTGACGACGAAAAGGGCTAGAGAGCAATTCCTCGACCACAGTCAGAACAGCCATGTTGCTTTTTACTTGGACGCGCGTCATAATTCTGCACCAGAAAAAGCCAAACGCAGTAAGTTTGGAAATAAACATCAGCTGAAGCAAGCACTGCCGACTCCCTGAGCCCGAGAACTTTAGAATCCATCCCGTAAAGAGCATAAAATGTCAGGAAGTGGTTGTGGGTGGTGCTGAGGATAGACGCAGAGACCCAGGTTATGGTGATAATGATGATGAATTTAATAATAAAGCTCAGAACAGTCCAAAAAAGACAGCACGGCGGAGAAATTAGCACACAGCTAAACACCGGTAGCAACTGATAGCAGGACTGGAAATAGGCGCAAACGCAATCCAGGACTTCACAGTTCAACTGGAGCGCATAGACGTCAAACGACAAGGACCCGACAAGAGACAAAGACAACAGGTGGGTTTAAATACACACGGGGGTAATCAAGGGAACGAGAAACACCTGGGAACAATCAACGGGGAAAACGCAGTGACTCACAGGAAGGAACTGAACACAAAAAAACTCTAAAATAAATACACAGAAACACGATCATAACGTAAAGAGCGTAAAAAGCGTTCGTCCGTGTGGAGACTACGTTTTGTCTTCTTCGCACGGAGGTCACTTTGGGATCATAAATCGTTTACGCAGAAGTCTAATTGCGTTCGTACTTAATTTGTAGCATCAACCGACGCACAAAAAAACAACTCGGATTTTAGACAAAAAAATAAAAAATAAAAAATAAAAAAAATAAAAAAATTGGGAAATGGCAAATCATGACCTGCTGTGTGATTGTAGCTAAATGTATTTAGGGAAAAACGAAAGCTCGTGTGGAACCTACGCCACTATGTTCAACCGCACATAGCGAAACCGAAAGCTCAGTAAAAGTTTGAAATTCAGCAAACTTGTGTTCACTTTTCCAGGCAAACCTATAAACATTCTCCTCCGGAGCATTCATCGACTCTGCAGCGCGCTATCAAACGACGTTGTAAATTCTCCCCCTGCCTGCCTCCCTGCCTGCTGGGGAGGAATATGGAGAGCTGTTCCTAATCATGCTGGCTAATGTTTTACAGGTTTTACTGTGGGGGTCAGTAATTGTGAGCCATTTGCGTCATCACTGGAGGGAAGGGAACTATTGAGGTGGGCTGCCAAGGCTAGGCGAGGGGGGCTGTGTGCAGGTAATGAGGAACACGCTTGTGTGTGTGCGTGTGTGTAGTGAAAGATTTGCACATGCACTGCTAAAAGCATCCACAGATCCTCAGTTTCTCACGCTTCCAAAGTGTAGCGCTAATGACCAAAATCACACACAAAAAAAATGATGCCTTGGTCCCACAGTAGATTTACATTTGCTCCTTTACCTTCTCATCCACTATTCACACTTTATGTTTTCAGACATTTCTATTTTCTAACGTGTCACTGCTGAGGTTTATTCTTTCAGTATCTGGCAGCTTGATTCCTGACAAACTCGCAGTTTACGTTAAAAAAAGAGGCAGCTTTCAAACCTGAGAACGTCATCTCGGCCGTAAAGTGAAAAATCATGTGTGGTCGTGTTTGCTGCAGGCGGAACTGTTGCGTTTCACCAAATGGATAACAATGGGAATAAAAAAAACATTGTAGGAAAACACTGAAACAACAGGAAGTTAAGACTCATACACATCTGAAGAGGTTTGGGTCAATAAAATCAGTTTGTTTGATTGAGCATCACAGAAGTCTGATCTCTTACTCGGTTCTGTCAGGAGGAATGAAACAAAACTCCTTTAACCTGTTGTGGACTACCCAGGAAAAGGTAAGATTTTAAAGAAAATAATATAATTATCTATATGTTTATCACAGTTAATACCTTTACATTAACCTTGTCAATAATTACCCAAAATTTCCCTTGAGGCCCAATTTAAGTGCCACAGCTGATACTTGCACAACAGTTTGAAAACTTGTGGACACAAGTGAACACTTTTCCTCAAAGGTGATGTGTTAGAAGAAGGTAAAATGGATCAAAATAGGAAAGTTGGGCAAGTTTGATGAGGGGAAACTTTCACCTACATGACTGGGTCAGGGCACGTCTAAATCTGCTCCTCTGCTGGGTGTGCCCAGTCTGCAGTGGTCAGCCTCCATCATAGGTGGTCCAAGGTAGAACCAGCAGGGAACCAGCGACTGCAGCGTGGGCATTAATGCATTTGGGGAGGTAAGCCTGACTCATCTGGTCCGATCAAACAGATGAGGTACTACAGCTCAAATTAAATGACAGAATGCTGCACAAATGCACAATGAACTTTGACCCTTGTCCACCAATAAAAGTTGTAGCAGTAGTGGAACAAGCTTGAAAGTTGGACCATGTTCAGTTTGACGATTTGGGCAATGTTCTTCTGGGAAACCAGACTTTAGATGTTAGTTTGCTACATTATTCTAGTAATGCTGTGGCCTCTCTCAACTGGATAACACACCTTGCCACAAAGCACAATTGCACTAGGAAAGGTTTGGGAAGCACAACAAAGAGCTTGAGGTGCCCACTTTGCGTCCTCACACAGATAGTAATCTAAACGAACAAGTGTAGAACAAACAAGTCCAATCAATGCAGGCCCCACTTGAGAGGACTCAATGGATCTGGTGCCAAATAAATCAGGATGGTTCCAGATACTCCAGGAGTCCAGCGGGCCTAAATGAAGCATGTCTGGGCAGAATAACACACTGTCAGACATGCGGTCACAATGCTATTGTTTATCAAGTGTATCTATCCTTTTAAGGTTCGCCGTAGCGATGAACACATTATTAAAAGCCACATAGTTAGAAAAAAATGCCAGTTCGCTTCAGCATAACCAAGAGAAGGTATCAGACATCCGCACAGATAGGCGCTACAGTTGGCTAAGAAAATGTCTCTATGAAGCCAGAAGTCTTGTTATTTCTTCTAGAAGAGGCAAAGAACATCAAGCCTGACTTCTAAAGTTAATGAACGGTTTAATGACAAAGCAATGAAAGCTTAAACTTGTTCATTACGACATAGTAAAACACACTGAACCAAACAGCTAGATAGTTAATTTTGGCAGGAAAAAAAAAAACAAAAAAAATGTTGGCGCTCTGTCTTCTGAAATTACTCTGATCTAGAAGGTTTCAGACATCAGCGCTGCCGTCACACTGAGAGACTGACGACAGAGTTCACTCAGAGGCGATGTTATGAGAGCAGTATGGGAATTTGTGTACAGATGCTGCCTCCACGTTATTTCATCTTTTATGAACTGAACTGACTCGGCAACACCTGTTCTTTTTTCTTTTTTTTTTCTTTCTTCAAGCTTTTCACAGGGACCGCACATGGAAACATGCACACATCTACCCAACAATTTCAGCCAATGCAATCCTATCAAGATTCCCACAGGATTCCAGTAAACAGACAGACAGGAATTGCCCCCTCAAGCATGTACCATTAAATCATATCCATTCATCTCCTATAAATCACTGACATGCAAATATAAACGTGTTGTAAAGCCTCAAATAAACAGCATGTGTACCTGTGGGAGACCATAAATCTTTGCTTCCTCTTTTTGCAGGTGGAGGAATTTATATTACTACTGAGCCTGATCCCCTGAAAGAGACTCGGGTCGACCCCCAAGGGGAGGAGCTCCCCAACACAAGCTTGCGTTTTGTCCATATGGTTCCCCAAGAAAAAGACAGTAACGTTCATATGGACACTGTGGAGATGGAGAGAAAGGAGGCGGCCTTTGCTGGAGCTCGTCTTGGTTTGAGACAAAGCGAAGGACCAACATCAGCCACCCTGGAAACCAGTCCCGATGTAAACCAAACACAAGGATAAGACATGAGGGATGATGGCTTTCCTCCAGGGAAAGTAGGCCTGAGCATAACGAGCCATCCTATCCTCACACACCCTTACTGGGGATCACAGAGGCTTAGTGAGTAGCTCTCTGCTTCACACTCCTACATGATGCATGTCATAATAAGCACAGATAGCACACTGGAGCAGTAAAGTCTCATCACTGCGTCTCAAAGCAGTGATACATGGCTCCAGGTCTGCAACATATTAAGGCAACACAAGTATTTTTGCAAACAATGGCACCATTTACCTAAGTTTCTCTTTGTCTGTCAAAGTTCATCCAGACTGTGTTGCCAATCAATAAATTAATGTGTTTAATGTCATTATTCTGGATGTTGTTGCCACCTACTGGCCTGGCTGGAGTACTTCAGCAAAGTTCCCCTTACAAATTTATTTATTCCGACTTCTCACTTTTGAATGTGTTATAATTAGGACTTTATATGATAAATCAAAACAAAGTAGTGCACAGTTGTGCAGTCAAATAAAAATCTTACGTGTCACTTTTTTTTTTTTACAGACAAAAACATGTAAAATGTGTTTGTATTTAGTCAATATATTGTAGAATCATTGCAGCAGTAGCAGCAGCAGCAATCATGCATGTTTGCATGAGATTTGTTCAGCCTAAAATGTTTGTTTGTTTACCTTTCCAAAATAGCTCAAGCTCAGTCAGACTGGATCTTCTGTGAACATTAGCTGTCATTCTCATTTAAATCAAAGTCTGAATTTTGACTTCAATCACACTCTATTTGCTCCGGCCACTTAGATCACAATCATTTCCTTGTAACTCTGATAGTGTTAGAGTTATTGTCCTGCTGACAGGCAGGCCAATGTCCCAGGCTTTTACAGCCTCTAACAGGATTTTCTGCACTAGTGCTCTATCCGCAGGTCCATAAACACTTCCACATCATGATGCTTCCCTCTCCGTGTTCACTGCTGGGCTGGCACTGTTTGGTGTTCCTTTGTCTTTGTTCTCTAACAAACCCACGATGCCTTCCTGGAACAGTTCTATTAACTTACATATGAACCTCTGAGCTGAACAGAAATGCACACCGCACTTTTCAGATCCATTTTTTTGTAAAGCAAATAACTGATCAAGTATCAAATTCCTTCCAAATCACAATTATGCTCTATTTTGTGTTGGTCTAAAACATTACATTTCCTTTATTGGGAAGGAATTTGGACATTAAGACATTAAAGTAACTCTTGATACCATGCAGAACGTCAACCAGGTCAACTAGCCAGGAAACTATAAGGAAGGCATACCATAGAAGAAGTGCATGGTGATGCATTGTTTATGTTTTCAAATTAGTTTATTCTAAAACCCTGTTTGCATGATTCATGCTCATAAGTCTTCACGAGATGAAAGCCACACAGCCGAACAGCCCACAGATCTCGCCGGAGTTTGACCGCCATAAAATGTTTCATCGCCTTGTGGCCGACTTCTGATGTCTGCCTTTTGATGCTGTGCAGGTAATAAAAGGCTGGTTTATCACAGCTTTTGGTGCTGCAGTGGCAAAAACAGAGAGTAAAGCGCAGAGAGATGTTACAGAAAATCATACTAAGCAGCAGAGTCAGATACTCTTTGGAAACTCCTGAGCTGACAGCACTGGCAAATGGAAGAAATGTGTCGTTTTTATCATTTGAATCTTACTTTGGTAAAGAAAGTCCAGCAGTTTCATCCTGTTTTTAGGATTTAAGGACAACTCAGTCACTTCTTTAAAAAGCCTAACCTTCCTTAGCATTTCAAAGTTATAGGCCAGTTTCCAGATTGCAATTTATTTCTGATATTCTAGACAAAAATATTTATGCTCAGCTTTGATCCTTTTTAAATTGTAGCCAGTCTTTGGATTGACAGCTGGGTGATAGCCCTGAATCAGCTCAGTTAAAGTCCGCTGTGGCCTGCTCTTCTTAAATAGTGTTAGATAAGCTTGAAGTGCGTGAACCTTAGAACAGCCTCTGATCTGCATATTCCTCTAAATCTCCCGCTGGACCAGGTTGAGACTCAGGGCCATCGCCACTGAAAGTAAAAATGTTCTCTTGTTAAAATATTCATTTTCTCCTGTTCCATCCTGGAGCTACCCAAATGCCACGTTTAGCCTCTGTAAGCATGCTTCTGTTGTTTTTTCCAATAACCCAACACATTAGATCACTGTTATGAAAATATTCCTGAAGATCTAATATTGCTTATATGTAACCGAAATTAAAACTAGACCACCCAAAGGCCCGTAGAAAGAACATGTAAGCCGTTTTGGACTGTGATTTGAAATAAAGAGGTATTAAAGATTTCCTTTTTAAATGCTGAATATAATCTGGTTATGATGTGAATCGGCTGCAGCGGCAGTGATAACAGTGCTGCAGCTCTTTTCATTTTGGCATCAGTCAGTCTGTGTTTTCCCATCAGCAGCTGGAACAGAACTCAGCCGCCAGGATCCTAATTAGAACAAGAAAAAGGAGATTGTATTAGGCAGCTGGAGCATCTATGCGCTGGCCGGCTGTTAAATTGAGAATTGTGCATGTCTTATTCACTTTTCCGTACTTATTCTAATTCTACATCTTTTAAATCTCCCAAACTGCTGGTTTAGCTGTTCCGAGATCCAGACTACAATATTTGTAAATCAGATTGTGCTTTTGGTGTTGTGGCCTGGCAACACCGGTGTATTTTAAAATAAATACAGCGCCTTTCATAGAGACATCAAAAACAAAGCTAAATGGATGCTAATTCTCCTAAGCTGTTACTTACTATTTTAGCTACTCGCTTTAAAACTTCTACTTTTTCTACCTTGTTCTATTTTTACTTGGTGTTCACATTTTGTTTGCCATAGTTTATTTTTTTGTGTGTGTGCAGAGCACAGTGGTGAACGCTGGTTTATTTTATAGGTGTTCGGTAAATAGATCAGCTTTGATTAAATTCACTCCATAACCAGCGAAACCCTCTGACTGCCCTTTAATGTGTGTTTGCTTCAAAAACACCAGGTTTATTTTTTTTTTTTTAAAGACCAGCTTTGTTTTAATGCTGTGTATTTGTTTGTAAGTGAATTTCTCAAAAAGCCTTTCTAGTTTCTCGGCGTAAAAAAGCAGACGCTGACATATCAATGAACACAGATGTGCAACAGCGTCCTTGTGCGCATGTGAGCTGAGGATCGGCACAAAGGCAAACCACAAGCTATGAAAACACTGGTTAAAAAACCTAGTCTGCTGTTTAAACATGGAAGGAATGCTAGTACAAACACACAAAACATTTGTGTGTTTTTTCACACTTACACATGAAAAAAAAAAAAAAAAACTCTTGAAGAAAAACCTCAAGAAAAGTGGATGTTCTGCATCCGAGCTGCGATTGCTTCCCACAACATCCGTCCTCGTGTTTATGTAGCCATGTGACTGAAGCCGTCATACGTCCTCTGACGTCAGCCTGCATTCCTCACATTCATCAAGCTCAGTTCTCACTGATAACCGTCTCTGATACTCCGAAAGAGAGGGAGCAAAGATCACACAATATAAAAGCGGCAATAATTCACTGGGCCTGTGTTTGCTATATTTATCTTCTCTTGATAAAATAAATAACCTCCACTTTGCCATCTGTTATCATAAACAGTTGAGCGGTCATGAAGACGTATTGCCTGAAATAGTCCTCCTGTTCCACTTAAAACACTGAATCCATAAATAATTGCAAAACTGCTGTCAAGATATGAATACTCGGGACAAATGACTCCCTACATAAATATACTTGAATTTTCAGAAAGTTTTTTTTTTTTTGTCGTTTTGTACTTTAAGGTGTGTGATAAACATATTTTCATAAACATATTCTACATTGTTGTGATGAATCAGAATATTGACAATGACTTTAATTCAGTAATGTGTGTATAAAAACATCAGAGCTGGGTGAATAATAAAAAACTAAACTAAAATAAGCAGAATTAGATTTTACAGTGATCTCTATTCTTAATATCATCACTGGTAATGATGTATTAAAAGCCTTTTAATTAGTTTTTTATTGCTTTATTACTTTATAATGCAAAAAAAAAAAAATCTGAAAAATCCAACTTTTAATTTGAGAAAAAAAGAAGATTTTTTTTAAGTGTCTAATTATGGTTGGTGTATGTTTGTCATTGTGACATGGATTTTGATCTCTTAAATACCAAAATCTCCAAATTAAGTTCTTGTATCCTCGTACCATTATTAGAGTTTATATTGAGTAATAATTTCATAAAACTCAGCAGCACAAGGTACTTTTCATCATTACCAATAAAAAACAACAACAACAAAAAAACAAATTCAAGCAAGCAAATAAAGTGTTTTGGTGTATGCCGATTAAAAAAGTTACAATGAAAAACGAAAATTATTTTTCTTAGTTTTGATAGATCTGACATTAACCCATCAGTGTCAGGATTATTTAACTCAGGCTCACTTTACAGATGCTTCTCCTGTTTCTGTTCAGGGTGTGGCCTGAAGCCATCCCAGGTATTTTCAGGCTGAACAGTTTACAAATCATAACAACACATTATTTAACCCTTTCATGCATCGTGGTCACTGCAGTGGACAGCTATCTTGATTTTTATGTTATAAATGCACACAGGCCACTGAAGTGGACCCTAGTGCATCATAAAATACACTATCAACTACTGGCCATCAGCTGCAAAATGCAAGAGATTCTTTTTGTTAAATCCAATATGGCCGACCGACCCGGTCCCTCCTTCTGCTGTAGACGACTCTTGCAGGTAAAAAAAAAATTGTGACATCAGATAACCCCTAAAGAACAATACCACTGATGTATTTTTCAAGTAACAACTTTGTATTTGAAGAAAATTACAATTGATCACCTAAAAAATAATATATATATATATATATTTTTTAAACTTTTTTTTCCTACCTTTTTTTTATGCCTTGAGAAAATAAAAAAAATTGGAAAAACAATCCTAACACAAAGGATCATAATTCATGCATGAAAGGGTTAAGATAGTTTGTCTAAACCAATTAAAACTGACTTATTTTTATGTCACATTTGTAATCAGAAATATGATGTTCACTTGTTGCCTGCATTAGCACATCTTCTTCGTTAGCAACACAGTGGGGCTCGCCGTGCAATCTGTTGATCAAGCCAATAAAAAAACTCTTGCAATAGAGTAAGTTTAAAACAACAGAAACTCTTCCTGGGCTTCGAAACTCTTCATAAACAGTCCACTGTGCAGCGCAGCTGAAGAAACAGTTTGCCGAGACCTTTGCCTCTCACATTCTGCTCCCCACGCCATGCTCCACAGACACAACACAACGGCAGGCTCAGCTTGCTACCATCTGAAGGGAGACGTGAGAGAAGGCTGCTTGCAACCTTTCAAGTCACTGCATCTCCAAAACATCAGTTTGCTATTCTCTTAATAGTCAAATCAGCTGCAGTGGCAGGATAATTAATCAAAGGGTAAAAAAGAAAGACTTGTTCTAATTTCCGCGTCTTTCTCGGCCATAGTTCACGTCCTGTGCAGGTCCAGCACGCTGGGCCCGTAGCCTGGAGCTAGTGTGACTTCTCATGTGTAATTGCTTAAATTGCACTTTCCATGGATCATGTAAAAAGCAGAAAGAGAGGTCTGTTGCTTCCCTGAATAAATGAGAACCATTGTGAAAACAACTCAGACTCCAAAACGGCACCAAGAATTGGGAGAACAATCCACTTTAATAGAAAGTAGTTTCATTAATTAGCAAGGCAGACCAAAGCAGAGGCATCATTAAGCAGAGGCTTAAACCTACTGCACAATTGATAAGGCTGCAGGCCGCCGTGGTTTACTTGTTATTGCAAGATGGCCACCCAGATCTCTGTAAGTGTGCACGTTTTATTTCCTTCTGGAAAAGCTGCGTGTTCGCCATGCGCATATGGGAACCGCTGTTATGGAAAACAGATCTAAAACAAATGACTTCGTCTTCTATAACCTGATTAGTTCAGCTGCAGCAGACTAACCCAAAATAGATCTAGGCCAGATGATCAATGGGGTTAAAAAGGAGGGGTGTGTGAGATTATGCCATCTCTGCCACGTTATTATTCTCTGAAGGACGGAGCAAATGCTGCATAAAGTCAAGAGTCTGTGTTTGCGTCTTCTTGTCAATAATTATGGCAGTAAAGTAAGAATTACAGCATCTAAGGTCGAAGTAAGAGGACTGAGGTTGCTGGTTTGGAGACTGTAAGAGTGAAGCTGTGGATTTACAGCTTTACAACAATCGAGTGTAATAAAAACAACCGGAATAAAATGTATGAAAAAAGTTTGATTATTCGAGATATGAAATGGTCATACACTAATCAAGGACATGAACGTCAAATAAACATCTGTATGGGTTATTTGGGCTGATAGTGCAACAAGCAGCTTGAATGAATTAAAGAAAATAGGTGAAAGTGTTAAAATCCTTTGTGGGTTTTCTTTAGTCCATAGAGGTTAAAAGTATGAAATGAAAACTCAAATATGTAACTAAACTCTCTACTAAATTCTCTGCAGTAATTAACAATCTGCTGACCATCTGGCTGATGTTTTTGTCAGAACAGGTCAAATTTATCTATGTTAGGTTAGTTCCTGGCACTGACTTGTCTTGTAATTGTACCTGAAAATATTTCCAAAAGATTAATATCAACTTATTATTTATTATTTTTATTTTATTTTTCCCAATGTATTTTCTCATTGTCTCTTTTATGTTATTTTGCTGTGATGCACCTTGTAATTTTTATCTGGAAAGTTGCTACGTAAATACAAAGGTAGTTATTAACTTTATTCAGTTAAAACTCTGTTTAGATGCAGTTTATAATCATCACTAAGCTTCTGTCCAGGTTTCCACTACCTGACTCAAAGAATCGCTTTCAGGTGAAGGAAAATTTGTCTGGAAAGTTCAGAAACCAACCAAAACTCAACAAACCAATTACAAACTGGAAGAGGCTGGGCCACTGTCCACGTTGAAACTAATTTAAGGTACAACTAACCCCCAAATTAACTTTGTTGATGCTGATAAACTGTCTAAATATGTTATTTAGTGTTCTATCTTTATGTTTCTGTGCGAATTTTGACATTTTTGTGTAAATTTGTTTAGTTCTGCAATATTTTGCCGATTGGGTCGAACGATGCCTACGCAGTTGAAACACTACGACTTTTCATCACTCAGACATTTGGCCCCGCTCATCCAAACACTCGGCTCCGCCCATCAGTGTCTCTTGGCTCCGCCCACTTTGCTTGAATATTTTTAAAAAATTTGTCGAGTGCGCAGTTGTGCTTGTGTTAGTTGCACTTTTAACAACCGCGTGGACTGAGAGGATGTCGGTGGCACTGATACGTCGCACAAAGTGAATTAAAACTTGTACAGAACTGGATGTTCCAGCTGAATAATGACCTCAAACACTAATCCAGAACCGTTGTTGGAATGAATGCGGTTGGAAAAAACATTCATGAAACTTTTTGTCACAAGAAAACGAGCCAAACCTTAATACGACTTTCACGCCTGTGATCAGTGAATGCACATTTCAGACTGGAGGTGTTGAACGCCAAGCTGCCAGTAAATCAGACTAAATGTGTCTCCTGTTTGCAGCCGGAGTTTTTGGGTAGACTTTTTTTTTTTTAGTTTTCCAAGTAAGTAAAGTTTTGTTTGGGATCGTTTAGTGACATAAGTATTTCACAGCAAACTTGTTTCAAGGTTTTGCAGTCATCCTAAACTGGATTTAGATAAATAAAAAGTTGCTGATTTGTCACATATTTGCAGTAATAATTGACCGTCCAGCTGCACCAGAATGGACACTTTGTCAAATTAGTCTCACATGAAGAAAGATGGGATTAAGAGACAAAGCAGCCAGAGCCATGTAGTGTAGATGAAATGGAAAAAAAGATGCATAGCCAGTTAATTTTTATATATAAAAAAAAAAAGAAAAATACAAATCTAATGGAGCTGAAATAATGATTTTTCCAATGATGCGAATCAACCTTAGTTATAATATTTTTGATATCTGATCTGGGTTGAAGAATACATTAAAGTCATGATAACATTTTGCTCAAATTTCATCATGTTATTCAAACCAGGATGTAAAGTTAAAGATGTTTGACGGGAAAAGAAAAAGAAGTGTAAAAGCGCATGCGAGGTCAATCCAATCCCTCAATTTTGGGCGATACTGATCAGATTTTTTTTTGTCTGAAATGTCGCTAAATATAGCAAGAAAGTTACTGAGTAGGCAGTGACTATTGCTAACTGCAAACGTGCAGACATGACTCGATGGGCCTGTCCGTCAGTCAAACCTCTCTCACAGGAAAGCAGAAGAGAAGAGTGGTTGATTTTTTTAAACATTTGCTGAGGAAGATGAGAACGGCGGATAAGATCAGCTTCACATGCAAATATCAACCGATCACCGCTCTCCTAAAATTAAGGAAATTGGGGCAAAACTTGAAAAGACATTTATTGGTGACTGTAATACAATCACTGTAACGTAAAAAGAAAATTTACAAGATGATTAATTAAAAAGCAAAACATTAGTTTACATAATCTGTAAACAAATCTTCTGAAAATAAGATTAAAACCATTATTGGGTTTCTTCTAACCATCATCATACTTTAAGGAATCTTATGTTTTTCTATTTTGGTTTCTTAGTTTTGTAGAGACTGATATGCTTTCTTGAGAAAGCCGGGCTTTATTTGGATGAACAGCTTAGCAGAAATTATTATGGCACATTCAATGTCAATGTCAAATTTATTCATATAGCACTTTAAAAACAGGTGTAAACCTGCACCAAAGTGCTGTAAAAAAAAAAAAAAACAATAAAGAAAAAGAGAAATAATACAAGAAAAACAAAATTTATATATATTATTAAAATAATAACAGAAGAGCTCCGGTATCAGGCCTTAATTGAATGCCAAAGAATAGAAATGAGTTTTAAGAAACGATTTAAAATGACACTCAGGTTTCCAAATGAAAATAAAAACAACCGACAAGCTTAATGTACTCTGCATCGAATTTGTAAAGTGAAAATTTAATTTGGGGTCTTTCCAGTTCATTATTGATTAATAGCTGAACGTTCTGAAGTGGCTATGTAAGGTCATATACCTTTGCCATGCAGGGTCACAAAAATATTCTCCTTACTCCATCACATCACTCAGTTCATTTACACAGAAAACGTTAAACTAATTATTTATTTCTGTTTTATTTTGGCACTCCTTTCCACAGGGAGTAAATCCATCTCGTTTGGCTCTCGCGGACACATTGTCCTCATCTTTCACTAATTTCACCTTTCTTTTCCTAAACTGTCAGCTTCATGCTGCATTCTGGCTGGCCAGGAGCCCTGCATTGGCAAAATGGTCTTTGCCTCAGGCTCCTTCGCCCTAAACTCTGACTCATTGGTTTATGGCTCAATAGCGCTCCCAGGGATCCAGGTCAAAACTCTACTCAGATGCAACAATGCGCTAATGGAAAGGGTACTGAGTGTCCCAGCTAAACGTCTCTAGGCTAAGTCAGCCAGAAACCCATGTGACACGAGGTTGACCAGTTTTTTTTTTGTTTTGGTTTTTTTATGACTGTCATCTGCCTCGCTAGTAAACCGCTGAAAGTTACACAGGGTCACAAATTGTCACAGATTTTTTTTTTTTTTTTTTTTTTTTGCTCCCTCTCTCTCACATCTTGGCCACACGTGCAAAAGGAGTCTGAGCGACAGATTACCTGTGCGACTGTGAGCCCAGAAGGTCTGATTATGAAATGAGGACGGATGCCTGAGTGAGCAAGAGACAAAGACTCGGTCCTTTCTTAGTCACCAATCTGACTGCTGACTGGATGAGTGACTGTCACAGGTTTCACTACAACACAATAGAAGTGGTGGGTCCTTTTCTTTTTTCACTACTAACAATAGTCATCCAGCAGTAAGTGGAGGAAACGGTCAGATCACCGACAACAAACACAAGACAGAATCGACTCCGAGTGTTTAGCTAGCGGGACCGGCTGGAAGCTACAGAATCAGACTGGACCGATACTTGACATTTTATTAATTTCATACAAAAATGAATTTATATTTGTGGTAAATTTTCACTGAGGGACGTTATTCTTCCTTCTGTGTACTTTCAGTGTTAAACTAATCAAGTCCCTACATTCTGACAGGAAGTCAGCAGCCAGGCCAAAGCTAGCTACAGCTGTTGTTTTTGAGCATAAAGTTTATCACATACAAAAAAGCTTCCTTTTACAGTGTTTTTTTTTTTTTTACTTTTTGTGTCATCTGTCATTACAAAACAAATCTCTGCTGAAGTTTTTTTTTAGATTCTCTTAAATCATGATTTGTTTCAGTTGCAACTGTTTGTTCACTTTCTGTCTGAGCCCAATGAAAACATGTTTGATGGCAGCTGCTGTCCTATTGGCATACTACTATTTAAATTTCTCAAACACTTGCTAACATTTTAAGGCAATATATATATATATATATATATATATATATATATATATTTATATATATATATATATATATATATATATATATACAACTCATTATTGATAGAATGAGTTGAGCGGAAAGACAGATGGTCCTCAGACCAACATTTTACTGTGCAGTTAAGTTAATCTTTCACACTGCTTATATGATATTTTGAAATGAATTAAAAGAATGGGTCTAGTTTCCAGAAACTATAAAACTGTATGACGTATAATTTATCAGAAACTCTTCTGTTCGGAAAAAACTCCCTTCTCTGTAACAATTTAAACACGTGTTTGCTTTATCACTCCATGTCATCCTAGAGATGGCTGACACTGTGCTAATCTTTGGCTGGAAAGAATACACGAGGGAGTGTGTTTCCTTTTCATTTTGACCCATCCTCTCACCGGAGAAGAAAGATAGAGAAAAAGGGAAAGGAAAAAGTGTAACAAGAGAGAGACGGTCTAAAAAAGAAAGGGGCCAGCTGTTCAGTGGAATTCAACAGCGCATGAAAGGCAGGGAGAAAAATGAATTCATTTGGCATGGAAATAGTAGAGGTGGTTGGTTGAGGATTACACAGTTTGAAAAGGAGGAGAAAAAGTAGTGCAGAAGAAGAGGACTGGGGAAAAATCAGAGTTAATTATAAAAGACACAAAGTAGGAAAGCAAGACGCATGAAGATGAATAAAGTCGGGATAATGAAGTAAAAAAATAAAAAATAAAAATTTAAAAGACCGTGGCAGAGCATGTTTTAGTAAGAAAAAGAACAGAAAAAAAATGTGAAGTACAAGTGAGCAACATCTGTGGCGCTAATTGGAAGTAGAACGCTGTGAATCTATACGATCGGAGGTGATTATGAGCTGGACCGGTTCTCTGTTCCAACCCGGAGCTTTGAAGACTTTAGGAAGAGATGTGAGAAAAAAAAAAAGAAAGAAAGAAAGGACACTATCCCCGGAGTAGGGAGCCCTGGGTTACCATAGAAACAGGCCTGACGTCAGAGCATGCATTATGTGATTACTCATAGAGTCTGTTAAGGAGCCAATAAAACAAGGGACCATTACTCACACACACACAAATAGAGAGAGAGACAGAGAGATGGCTGGAGCTCAGGTTACACTTCAATATCCACACACACAAACAGCGTAATCTCACTTTTTTTTTATGTTTTACAAATCATACTACTGATTTTGAATAACGGGATGCTTATTCCTGTTTTGTTTTGGGGTTTTTTTTAACAGTCGGTAAACAGGCCAGGACCATGCTGAGGCTCAAACGTGGTCGATCTCAGGCTGCAGCCCACGAATCCATCCCATCCAGGAGGAGCACAAAGACTTCCTCATCAGCACAGCCACAAGCATAATATCACTGTCAAAATCTGCATGTTCTGCATTCCACACACTCTGACCCATGTCTGACAAAATACATCAAACACTGACATGTACACACATGTGGGGCACCACACACACACACGCACGCACACGCACGCACGCACACGCACGCACATGCACATTTCCTTTCGCCATCTCCCACACATTCTCCTCAGGGAGTTAAAACACTGTTAGGGCTGATAAGGATCCAGGCAAATAGAGTGGATAAACAGACATTCTGGTAATTAAGAAGCACTGACCTATCAGAGGAGAGTATGCACAGACAAATATGTGATCCAGACTCCATTACAAAGGCCGTGTACATTCCCACCACGGAGACCATTAGGTGAGTGTGTACAGACAGCAAGAGCAGAAAAATCCTGAGAGGGAGGACACACACAGAGAAAATCTAACAAATCAGCTTTGGAAAATTCTAATAAATTCAGTTTTTGTCTCGAATTTTTATTTTGTCATTTCCAGAGTTTTGCAGCCACATCAGCATTTATACATAGACTACTCTGTGCAGTGGTTTTAAACTAGACTCTCACATGTGTGTTTATATTGATTGTTTGCTCTTTTTTTTATGAACATGATCAGTCAGCGTCTTTGATTTTGTTTTCCCGATGGCATGTGACGTACTTCCAGTAGAACTCGACAAAAACACCAACCCGATTCTAACTGCTGATGGTATAATCTCGTAAATCACCATCATACGTGTTTTTATTACTCTAATATTAATACTCCTTTTCGGCAGAACCGTCTTGGGATTTACGTGAATAAAATAGATTTTTCTTGCATCTTAAAAACACAAACATCGGAGACAAAGCTGCAGCTTCGTCTCTTTCCTCGTGAACATGACATTGCATTCACAAGGGTCGCCGAACCTCAGACTATCTGTATATTTAACTGCCCTCGTTGTCCATGACGCAGGTCCGTTATTGCATTTTGGACAAAGTGCTTCGTGACACTGCTCTGGCACAAGTGTGACTGAGCTCTGGCGAAAATCTGATATAGTATACTCTGCATCATCACTAATGTGGTTACGGAGATACCATATCTGAGATGATCGGATTAGAGGTTTATAAGCCCAGTAGCTTGCCTTGCCTCTTTAAGTTGCTGTGAATGTGCCTTATTTGTGGACTGATTAGCAGGCACACATGGGTACATTCATGCATTACAGTGTGAGCATATGTACCCCACGTGTGTGTGCGCGTTTGTGTGTGTGCGTGTTCGTGCGTGTGTGTTTTGAAGCAAGCTGCAGTCCATCTGGCAGGCCGGTGAACTCAATGAGTCTTGTATTCATGCAGCATGCACAGCAACATCCGCCGCCCGAGGCTCTAACCAGGTGCTCTGACACCACTCGTCTTCCAACACCACGAGTCAGAGAGCTGTATGTCTTAGCAAGTCACATTTTCTTCAAACTGTAATTGTTAATGTCATCAGTAAACTTTGTAGGACTTTTTTTTTTTTTTGTCAAAGAAAAACTACAGCAAGTCACTTTGAGCTGCTTGATGTCAGCTGCCCTTAAAAAGTAAATATCTATATAATCGTGATAAAATCAGCTTCTCACTTCACGTTCTTGTATTCAAGGACACAAACAGGAACATGACCACTCCTGCTCACTGAAAAAAATAAAAATAAAAAATGTCCCCCAAACTAAAACATCCACCATTTAGCCACACTGTTTTTTATTTTATTTTTTTTTTTTATCTGTTTTACGTCACTGTGTTCGGCTGATGATAAGTTTGGTATGTCTTCTGGATTTTAGACGGGAAAAGTACAAAGTACAAACAAACCCAACAAAACAGCAGTTTATGAAATACATGGAAATGTTTTTTTTTAAATACAAGACGTTGTATGTAAGAGACATTGGATCGTTTCACATTGCAATTTGATCTCTTTTATTTCATACATGTAAACAAACCCTTTTGCATTCATGGTGCAGCTGCTGACCATTGCTTATCACATTATTCCTCTATATGGTTATTATCTTCGATGTCTGATCTGAGTTTAGACAGTCGTTTGTTTTAGACCCTACATTAATTATTGCCGTCTATTGAGATAAAGTCTGAAGTTAGGATCCTTGATCAAATAAAAAAGCTCAGAAGTGGTAAATAGTATTTATTAGAGTCACATAACTGTTTTTCCTTACAATAAACTGTGCATAACTAACTCATTCATTTTTGAACCAAAAGTAAGAAGGTACAAAAGCATAAATGGGTGCAATGAGAACCTCCAGTTAACACCAGATATATATTTATAGGATGAACATCTAACTGATAAACTTGCACGTTCCTGTTAATATTGTACAATTGGCTCCAATGTCTTTCTGAGGAAGAAGTCTTGAATGCGAATGTTTGCAAAAACAATTGTACAAATGTGTTAGCTCGGGGGAATTGGTTAGATTGGGTAGGAAATTAAAAGAAAACGATCACTGACATTTGGTTTGATTGACTTTCACCCTGCATGACTGAAAGTGGACGAGGTCGAGGTCATGCAGTTTGGTGCTCCTCTGCTGCTCATTTGGAAAGCTACTACAAGAAACTACCAAGTATGAGCAGCAGGCGGGGAAGTAAACTGCTGCGGATGTTGATCTATTATATTGAACAAATTCAGCATAGAACAACAGCGAAGAAGAAAGACATTCTGCCATTTGTTACATGCAAAATGAGTAATTACAAGTATTTAAACATTTAGCGTCAGCAAAAATGAACAACCTAGCCAGAGGACCGAGCATCAGGGAAGAGCTTTACGGGGCTTTGGTGAGAATATGTCACCGAGTCTCCAACATGGTCATCTTCACTTCTCTAAACTGTGACTCCCGTTTCCAGTTTGTTTCTTTTCCAGCGTATGGTCGCCATATGTAAAAGGTCTGCAATGGTTCACTGAATCCTCATTTAATGGCCACCTTCCTGGAACCATCCCTTCTGTGTGTCTGACGTGTCCAAGTGGGGTAGTTATGTCTGTGTGCCTCTCCTCCACGCAAAACAAGCCTGACATCCAGCACACTGCTTTCAAAATGCTCCACCGCTGTCTGGAAACAACAAAAGACCCCGGTTATAAACCGAGGAGGCAGAGAAAGTAAATAGGACTGTGGGAAACTTTAAATGTGCAAGTCTAGGAAGTAAGGACAGAAGTCCTGCAGCTGTTTGGATAAGACTTGTTGAGGGCAAGTAAAAAGGGAAGTATGTAAAACTAACAGCAGGTCAGTTGTGAAAAGGGACAAGAGGAAGGAGAGAGCAAGGAGCGACTATTGACTTAATGGCAGATTCAGCGTTGTCAAAGGGCCTCAGAGACGCTGTTTGTGTTGTTTGGACTGGGCCTTCTGGAGCATGCAGTGCGATGATGGAAATCTTTCACTGACTCAAAGCGTGCTCACTGGTCCTTTCCCCACACCAGCTACAGAGAGGCTGTCCTAACCTTCTGCCTGTGTCGATCTGAATAGGCGCTTATTGCACTTCGCAGGGATCATAGGCCCTCGGCCTCCTTTACGTAAGACTGAGCTGCATGTGTGCCTGTAACTGCGTAGAATCAAGTATCATGAAACGCAATGAGCGTGCGGTGTTTATTTAGCTCTCAACAAACAGAAACACCTCAGTTGTTGCAATTGAGATCCCTCTTGAAAGGCACGAATTCTACGTTTTGTTGACTTTTGAGGGAACGAACTAAACAGCGATGGTATGAACAAGCTACAGAGGTGTTAATAGCGCCTGCGTTGGAATTTGAGCGCCCAACTCAATGAGAAAAAAATAAATAACCTGGCCAAAAACCAACTTCATAAAATGATAACGCTCACCTCACAGGGAAAATGACAGAGAAATTCTGCCGACAGCTGTAGAGTTTTGTAAAATATTATCTCATATTTATTAGACTCTAGTTGCTCTACTGTCTATAATGTGTCTACAGCATCCTTTATTTTAATGTAAATGGATTTAAAATGAATATATTATGGCAGACAGCATTATTTGTTTATTTAATAACTCTGGGTTATTCCTAACAAACTGCTTCCCTAAATTACACTGTTTGCAGTTTAACAGACGTTGTTTAGGCTGTTGAATGTTGGTCTATGTGGTAACTTACTGACACAGTCCTCTAACATCTGCAGAAAGCTCTAAATAAAATAGAGAGAGATGTAGAGAGCAGCTCAAATGCTAGTCAATGATTAAGATGTTAGAAGCAAAGTACTTGATTTCTGAAGAACGTTTCTTTTCACATGTTTTGTCGTCGCAGGATTTTGCTACAGACGGTCAATGAGTAGAAACAAAAATCTTTGATCACAGAAAACAGAATCCCAGTTCTGTTTGTTGCTGTTGTTGTTTAGCTGGCGGATGGAGAACTAACTAATGAGCTCAAACGCAAGGGCTGCAACTCTTTAAACGCTAACAGCAAAGTGCCTGGTCATGTTTAGGGATCAAATAAAAACTAATTGGTAAGAAAGAACTTGGATGAAGTTCAGTTTGAAACCCGGCTCTTTCACAGCTTGAGTCTGGTGCGATGCATGCACAGCGCTTGATGGTTATCATCCACTCAGCACATTTAGACTGAACCACAAAATGGGTTGATTTGTGAAGCCACAGCTAACAAAAATCTAACTTGGGTTATGTAACACTGTTTTCTCCGTAGTGATGCACGAAATGTAGCAGACAGACAAAAGACATTTTTAAAAAGCTGAGAAATTACTTAGCAATGATTAAAAAATATATACATTTATGCAGTTGAAAAATATTTGCGCGAATGCTGTTCACACTTCACAACTTTTAGATCTTTATTTAATCCGTCAGACGTATTATGGATGCTGGTATTCATGTCTTTCAGCTTTTCCATTAAAATAAATGCAAGAATTTCATCATCCTAACAGTTTGTGTCCTTTAATATCCAACTGCTTCGCTTTAGATTCAGCTGGAAACGTCAATCAAACTCTTAGTTGAGGTAAATATCTTCTTGCAGTTAAATTTCCAGAGATATGAGTTCACTTCCAGCTGTACCAATATCACAAGGTAATACTGATGTCCTGCAAAGCACTTTGGGTAGTGTACTGTATGAATGGTGCTACATAAATGAACTTGAATTGCCATGCCATGCTGTTAGACAAACACCTGTATTTCTGCTATTTGGTATGTTTGTACTCCACATTCTCAAAAGGTTTATTCTAAAAAAGTTTGTTCTTCTAATATTTCTGCTGAATTGGACACTTCAACAAGTGCTTGTGCTTCCTTTCAGTGCTTTCTAAAAGTTGAACAGTTTAAAGTACCTACACAAATGCACTTTCTTGCACATATAACTTTCTCTACACATTTGCAGGCAGGTTCATTTCCACCACCTCAGTTTCCTTTCTCCTTAATTGTGTTCCTGTGCCATTTAGCACCACCTAAGCCTCTAATTTGTTTTCTAACTTGTTTCCCTGTTTGATGATACTCATGTAGCCTACTGTGGTGTTATAAAATCTTTTTTCTTCACTCGTAGCAGCTGCCTAATGCTGGTTGAAACCAAAAAAACAGTAAAGATACAGGCCAGAAAACCAAAACTATGAGTTAATTTATGCTAAAGCACCCCAAAATCTGAGAAGGACTGCAGACTCAGGGAATAGCTCTCTGTGGCTTCATACTGTGGTTATAAGCGACGCCTGTATGTAGTCATGTGATCTATTGTTGAAAAAAACAAATGTATTGATTACAGACTGAAGGAATGAAAAAAAAAAAAAACACGGGTTCTCCAGTAGGAATATGAGGTTGAGCAGTATCATCAGGCATCTGGAACAGGCCGAAAGTGCTATTTTTAATAATAGGTGTACAAAACAAAAAGATAAACAGAAACAACCATGACTGACAGAGCAGAAGGAAATACTTTGCCTGGAATCACTGAAACAGGGCTGAGATTTATGGAGCAACCATGTTACATAACAAGAGCAATGTAACTGAGAGACATAATATAGACCTGCTTCAGGCCTCTTTCTACCCCTCTGAGACCTGTTATGAGAAAACCAGCAAGATATGACCCGAGTGACCCACTAAGAGCCTCCCGTTCATCATGCTCTATCTCTTCTGCCATCGCACAGCAGACAGCCACATCAGTTCGCGCCTGCATACAACCGCAAACCCAAATGAGACCCTTCTAAGCGTTTCTGCGTTGTTAATTCATTTTCTTCGGACATTTTAATGGAAAATAAAAGGCAGAACTGAGTGTGCATACAAAGTAGGTGTGTGCGTGCGTGCGTGTGTGTGGTGGCTCATCTGTGCAACATCTGCTCAACCAGCCCAAGGCTTCTCTCCTCCTGAGAAGTGGGTCACGTTTCCTGATGACGTCAAAAGTCCTTCTGCCTCTTCGGTTTGTGGAGCTCTGCCAAAAACCGCCACATGCCTACAATGGAAATCCTTTCCCTGAAGTCCTGGTGAGTTGCCAGGCAAATGTGAACTTCTGGTAGGTAATTGAGAACTAGATCTGATCATCACGACACAAAGAAATAGAGTTGCAAGGTTTGATTATTCATGTAAGCAAATAGGTGGAAATCTGACATTTTTTTAGCACCAAGGTGTCAAGAAAACATACAATAACAAAATTAGTGGCTCTACTTTAGGCAGATGTTGAGGACCTGACTCTGAGCATTTCCCAAAGGAAAAGATTAGGAAAAAAATTAATTAGATTTAAAGAAAGATATTTGGTGAATTAATCCAGTGGCTGGCAAGTTACACACACTGACCAGAGAGAGTATGAATGAAACAGAGTCTAAGGGAAAATTGTGAATGGAGAAAGTCTGGAATTCTGAGGAAGCTCTAGACATAACCAAAAAAAAAAGCTCCTATATGTCTGCTGTAGGACACATTTTTTACCTCTTAAAGATCAGTAATAGACAAAATACTGCAAGTAC
>NW_015114140.1:98026-124547 GCF_001443285.1 Poecilia latipinna
GTACTTATTGAAACAAGGCTTTTCGTCCTGTGTGTGAGGGTCATATTTCACTGGATGCTAGCCTGGCCATTGCCTTCCTGCGCAATGCCGTTCGAAAAAGATTCTCACTTCCAGTGCAGTCTGGGTTTTCTCCCATTCACTCAGATTGTCTCTGATTGATTTTTGACAGGATCAATCAGCAAACATAAGGAGAAGTTGTAAACGATGATGTCGATTTCCTGCACTGTTTTAGAATTGTAGTCTGCCTGTAGTTTTAACGAAGTTGTTCAGTTTTCTTTGTTACACTTCCAAATATTGACATCAACAACCCACCTCGTTTGGATCGCAATTTCAGGTAAGCTTCTTGGCATTGAACTGACGCGTTACATACGTCACCGGCAAACATTAACAATGGGGTAAAATTTAAAACCTCAACAGTGTCCACCCCTCCAGGAAGTAATCGTTTTTCAAAAATCGAGACCCCAGACCTTCTGGACGAAGCAAAGTGTAGGGGCTGGTTTTTACCAGGCTAATTGGATACTATTTATGCAACAACACTTAAATCTGAATTTACTTTACTATCGTCAGGAAATGCAAGGTATAGTGGAACGATGATGTCTAAACCGTTTCCTTTTACTTTACTTTAGTCTTTAGCCTGTTAATATTAAAATGGGAAAAGAAGCTGAAACATCAACATATCGCATGAAAATCCGTGTGTTAAAAAAAAAAATCATCTGCTGTTTTGAACTTTACATCATGTTATAATGTCATTCCCTCATCAAAAACATACCCGGAGTGTTGCTTTGATTCTTTTATGCATGTTTGAGGAATCCTTGAATCTCCTGCAGCACTTAGCAAACACCTGGTGGAACTGAACTTATTACACAAACAACTTCTCAGTCCAACGTTTCTAGGAACGAATGTAAACGGAATCAAGGAGAAGCATTTTTGTGATGGCGTGCTGAAGAGGGAGTGTCAGTAGGAGTAGCAGCTTCTTAACCCTTGTGCGTGCGAGGACTGAGGCAAATGATACAAAAGTTTTACATGTGTGGGGTCGGTTGGACCCCATTTCTAAACACAAGGATTAAAGGGAGAGTTATTTTAGATATGTACAACATTCTCTGAAAGTTGGTTGTGGAATAAAAGGCCACTATGTGTCTGGAAATTGCATAATGCCTCCCTCCCTCTTTTAAGCCCTTTTCAGATTAACAGTTAAATAGAGTTGAACCAGCGAGATCACGGGCCGGGCATTCCTTCAGAAAATGCAGCTGAGATCGGGGAACCAAAGTAGCGTAGCCTACAACTTGCAGCATTCACCAATATCCCCAAAATGCATGTAAGGGATTTCCTTATCCTGTTTGAGCAAACCTCATGTAAGCTGCGCAGTGCTTTAAAAACAAGCAAACTTGCAAGGCATTTTCAACAAGCTGTTGGTGGCTACGGAGGGGCAGCAGAGAGTCACTCAAAGGCTCTGCTCTGTGCAAACCCACAGACTGAGCTGCTGCTGCTGTCTTTGCTTTGCATCAGATTCAAATGTGCCACAATCCTGTTTCGTCCCTAAAAGTCTTTACTGGTTACAGGTTTGTTACTACTAGATAAGGAAGGCAATATTGGTGAATTGACTTTAAATATGCATTTTGTGCCGGGTCCTTGTGTTTCAATGGGAGGAGATACAAGACACATAGGCAACTGATTTTGTTTTTTTCATATTTGTTAGAAAAATAATAATAACAAACCCTAACATAATAGAGAGCCTTACAGTATTCATTAAAGAATATTATTTTTTTACATCTTGTCATAATATAATCTAAAAATTCAAGCTTATTATTAGGGTTAGTGTGACCAACTCATGCATAATTGTGAAATTACAGAATTTTTAATTGGATCTTGGGCTTTTAGTCGACCATTCGGACACAAAGATAAGCATTTAAATGTTCAGCTTTATGGTAAACCTCAACCCCACTGTCACTTTTAACAGTTTTAACAGGTGTTTTTTTTTTTTTTGTTTGTTTGTTTGTTTTCAGGAGGTACCATGTATTTAACACCTGACCGGTTGGTTTATGTGTCCCTACTGAAGACAAAAATTCCCACAGCATAATGTTGCCACCACTATGTTTCTGCACGGGGATCGTTCCTTGAGTAATTTGTTAGTTTTTCAGCACTCATTACGTTCTCCTTCTTAGCAAATGAATGCAATTAAAATATATTTTTAACAATAACATCCTTTTTCCAACCGTATGAGGTCAGATGTACAGAGTCCACGACAACTTTATCTTGATCTGTTTAGTATGTTTCCTTGGTGTTTATAAAGCTGCTTGTTTATTGAGGCTATTTATTTACAAAGCCAGTTAGATGCTCTGGATATTACTTTGGGCCATTATAGTTAAGACCTTTGAACATAAAAACTTTGACACATTCCAAATTTTTATTTGTAAATGGAAAAAAAAAAATGTGGTAAAACTTAGCTTGCCTTTTATAATTTTATACATTATGAATAGCTACAATTTCTGTTTATTTTTTTATCTACTGAAGTGGCTCAAAGCGAGTTTCATAACATTACATCACTCGTAAATGTTTATGGTGTGTCCCTGAAAATGTATATTCCATAGAAACTCTATGCGACCAGCCTAATTCAGCACAGATCTTTGGATGTAAATCGCATGTTTAATAATTGAAAGTGACTCTGAAAAAGCAGCTCCTGACCCAAATTCTGAGACTTGCACAACTCCAAGGAGTTGAAATGACCTGACTGACAGACAGATGTAGAGACAGAGTGCTTCCCCCCCACCCCACTTACATATTTGGACAGTAAAACATAGCATTGAGCAGGGAACAGCAAAAGCCTTGTTGGCTGCAGACACAGACGTGGAGAGCCAGAGAGGCAGCGGGCAGGAGGGACAGGAAGGGCTCACCATGCAGAAGTTACAATAACACATTTCCCTGCATCACAGCACTAAGCTGGAGATTGAAGCTGGCTGCTGGGTAAACTGACTAACATATAAGTTTGATGGATTTTGTTGTGCATTCAAAACCATTTCTCTGTGATTAAAGGTAAAAGAGGTAACCCATCTCAATAAGTTTTATGGCACAAGAAATGCTTCAAATTCAAAATGTTTGCGAAATCTTCAGCTCCACCATGAAGGAAAAGACTCGTGTGTAAATTTATCCTGTAAGGAGGAGAGGAGAAAGTGAGGTGAAATATTGTAACTCAAAAAAAAAAACTACAATCCTGACAGCTTTCAAGCATATATAGTTTTGCTCTGTTTCTGACCAGCATTATTACTCTGATACATATAAGTGTACGTAAGTGCTTCCTTTTCTCCAAGCAACTCCAGAATACCTTGTTGTATTTGTGCTTTTATGTTGTAAACCACAGTGAATGGAAGCAGCTAAAAGTTTCACTTTCCTACACAAAATCACACTTTGTTTTAAATGTACACACATAAACAATATAGTAAGTAGAACAGCTTATTTCCCATCTTTAAATGTTGAGAGCAAACTTATGATTTCACACCATAAATCAGGTTAAATACAGCAGAAAGTCTGTATGAGTTTGTGCTGTTCAGGTGGAGACTGTCTGGGCTTACCAGTCTGCAGCAACAAACATATGAGCAGTCAGAAGTGTCATGTCTGTGTCTGGGCAATTAAAGTCCAGTCAAGTCCAGTCCAGTGAGCATTTCCAAAATAAAGCCGCTTACAGACGCTTTAAACATTAAATAAGCATATATTTGAGAAAGCATACATTGGCCAAAACAAAATGTTTACCTGGATCTTAAGTCAAGATCCACTGAATCAAAATACATCATGTTTTAGTATGCTGGTATGCCACCAAAATAAATCTGATACAAAGATATGCCAGAAAGATGCTATGATGTAGAAGCATTTTTTTATGAGTCATGTGACTTTATGCCAAGAGAAGGTGCATAAAAAACATATAAAAACAGAAAAGATGCAAGTCTCTGTTGCAGGTAATAATTGTGAATGAGGTCGGAAAGTTCGAAGAGATCAGTTATTTGTGTTAATAACAATAGGTTATAAACAGGAAAAAAAGTCAGTTTTCTGTTAACAAAAGACAAATTGTACGTGAATCTTTCAGTTTTAGAGAGATCTCGTTATAAAGTGTATTTTAACATTACATGTCTGCTTTGAAAACAATGACAAGGCTGATTGCAAAATAAAATCAAGCACGTTTTCATGTCCGTGATGCGTGCAAACTGAACGTAAATAAGGCTACATTTAGGTACCGATTTAACATTTGTTGGTAGATTGAATATAGAACGGTTCTGTGGACAGATTTTAAAGAGGTACTTATCCTGAATCTAGGCGATGAAAGACTAACTACTCTCATCTATCACTGAAACCCTCAACCTGTGTCGCTCTCTTGAATTACATGAGGAATTAATACCAGACTATGCCGGGATTTATTAGACAAAGCCAGTCAGAGGGCTTCAAAATGTGCAAAATGTTCCTGTTTATCAAATGAATTACAGCCGCCGTTGGCTCCGAGATCAGTTTTTGAAACCGAATGTTGAACATGGAGTGGAAATTAAGAATGCTTCTATTTGTTTTTAGCACATTACATTTTACCGCTCTGCAAGTCAGGAGGATTACCTTCCTCTCGACTTCCAGCTTCCTGTCCCGTAACTCGCACACACAGTTACTTCAGTGGACTCTTCTCGGGCCGATGTGAGAGTGTCCATTCATTCAGCGCAGACCAGCTGCACACCTGGTGACAGCACAGGATGGTGGTGTTGGCTCAGGTCACAGTGTGCCAGAGGGGGCTCAGGGTTGGTGAGCGGGCCCACAGGCCTGTCCTTCAAACTTCTGCTCAACCTGCACATTCCAGCTCATAGCAGCGGGGCGAGTGCAGGAATGCCACCCTATGTGAGGGATGACTGTGTTAACGGAGGTGTGACTGAAAAGGCCCTTCAGAGGATGGGCAGAAATGAAAGGAACATGGGAGCAACGTTCAGTTCACTTTAGGTATCAACCTGTCAATCATCTGAAGAAGTAAAAACATCCGCGTCAGGCGCTCAGTGAAAACAACAAAAAAAAATCAATCACCAAAATGCTTTTATCAGTTTGTAAGTACTGCTTTTTATCGTTTGTCACATTTATATATTTATAATCACTATTTCAGAGGAACATTTTATCTATTCAAATAAATACTGGCGAATTATTAAACAGCTAACACTGCCCTCTCTACCGCCAGTTTTACACATTTGGCATCCTGAATAGAGTAAATTTTTATTATTGTGGACAGAGAGTTTGCAAAGTGTAACAGGAGATGAGATGACATCTCAGTTTACTGTAGCAACACAAACGCTGCTGCATCAATGTGTGGAAAAGAAATGCTGGAATAATATTTAGTTAAAGCCAAATATCTTTCTATGGATTTGAAATGGAATATCAATACACTGTGTTGTTTCGAGGGTTTCAGTATTTAGTATCCACACTGTCAGTGTCCATATCTACAATGCATTAAGAAAGTATTCATCCCACTACAGATTGTTTTTCTTTTTTTTTGATACGCTTATATGTTTCAGGTATTTGAGCCAACTTTTATATCAAAGAGAGCCAGAGTAAATACAAGAGACTGTTTCTAAACTAGAACCTGACCATGTGTGAAAAAGTAATTACCAACTAAATGTCAGAAGGCAAATATCTTAGGTCGTTTCTGGGTTTATAGTTTTGTTCATTTGTTATCTGTGTTTTGCCTTGGTGCTGATTAGATCAACCTTATTTGTTTTACTTTAGCTCAGTTCGTTAGATCTTACTATTTATTTCTTGTGTTTTTGTCGTTTAGATTTGTTTTTTGTTTTTTTTCAGCTGCCCTGTTTGTGTTAACTCCTCCTTGGTCCCGTGTGTCACTCTTGCTCTCCCTCAGCCAGCCTTCTGCTCTGCCCTCACAGCTGCGTCCATTCTTCCAGCATCCACTCTCCACCACACCCCACACTGGTTTCTTCATTAATTTCATGTGCCTGGTCCCCATTTGTTCCTATTATTTCTTCCTGTGTTCACCTGGTTGTTGGTAAGTTCTCTTTTTATCATTTTTTTCATTAAATTATTCAACTTCATTCGCAGCTGACGCCTGTTCCACATTTTGGATCCATCCTCACCATCACACACCGACACAAATCTAAAAACAGGTTTTCAGTAGTTGACATTGCTTTGGAGGAATTTTGGTCCATGCTTCTTTGTAGAATTTGTTTTATTATCCAATTTGGAGGGCTTTTTAGCGCTTAAAGCCCTATTAAAATAAAATTACAGCAAATAAAAATAGGATTTAAGTGTAGACTTTGACTAAGTCACTTCAAAACAATCACTTTATTATCATATTTTTTGTCAGTCTTTGTCCTAGCTTTTGGGATATTTAGCCTACTTCATGCTGTAAGTGGGTTCTGTTTAAATTATTTTTTGGCTATAGAGGCCTGGGGATAAAGTATGGCCAGACAAAAATTTTACTAAACAATGTGACCATGGACACAATACGAGACATTTGATAGCCGATTTACTGCGTACTGCATATGCAAATGGTAAATGGCCATTACTTGTACAGCACTTTATCAAGTCCAGAGGATCTCAAAGCGTTTCACACTACATTCAGCCAGTCACTCATTCATTCATTCACGATGCTAAGCTACTACAAGGTAGCCATAGCTGCTCTGGGTCAGTCTCACGGAGCCGAGGCCGCCATGCAAAGTCAAAGATCAACAAACTTCTATCACTGTCGCCACATGGTGTGATATGTGAATAAACATGCTTGGACATGGTCGCCGGCATGTGTTACCAACCCACATGTTTGTGCCTAAAACCGTTTTCAACCGCATTGCTGAAACAGTCAGTTTATTATGATGACACAAACACACACACACACACAAAAACCCTGAGCAAAACAACTGCTTTAGCAAAAATAAAATTCAGTATATAATCAAAACCTCAACACGCATAAAGCTTCAGGTTGTTCAAATTTGAGTTAGCAGCAGGGAAGCAGAGGTGTTAATTTGCATGATGTGTGCTGGGATTGGGGGCCTGCGCCCGTCTACCAGTTTTAGCTGCGTAAGGTTTTGTCTGTGGTTTAGGGCCCCTCCGTTTTCCTCAGAGCAGACTCAGCCTCTCAGGCTGAAACAGCTGGCAGCCATCAAGATGCCTTACATTAACTCAAATGCTTGCACACATGCACAAACACATGCAAGACTTCCACAATTTCCATGGTAATCAGTTGGGAACAAAAAAGGTAGCAATGCCCTAAGTAGCGATTTGAGTGTAACGGGATATTCAGTTTAGTCTCAGGTCTCTGGTTTATTTAGCTTAGATGATCAGAAGAATATGAGCTACTATTCTTTCTGCAGATAAAGACAGTAAAAGTATTGGACTCGGGTTGGTGAGCCATTTAATGCTGACTTCATTCTGCTTTATTAGAAGCTGGGTCTATTTGTAGCAACATTAATAATAACTTATACATGTTCTCGACCATTTGATCTCCATTATGAAGAACAAACCAAAAAAACAAAGCATTATGAATTAAGAAGGCTCTAGTAAAGAAATTTGTCCATCTGTCTGCGGGACAAAGGGTTTATGAAATATGAAATTTAACACTGAAAACTGTATTTAGAGCAGCTCTAGGTAGCAAACTCAGCTACATCAGCAACGTACAGTACAGATGGTAGCCGTCTGGCTAACTTATCTGCCAAGACTCACATGAAAACGTTAAAGTTATGGTTTCTTATAGCTCCCTAAGTCTAAACAAAAATGTAAATAAAATATTTCTGATAATATTAAATCCTTTAAATACTATGTGTCAGGTGTGTTTTCACTACAGAAGAAATACAGTTGTATAACAGACTAACCTGTAAGCCAGGTCTCCTGTAGTAAGTGTTTTGCTTTGTTTATTTACTAGATGTTACATAATCTGATTTGGCCCTCCTTACAGCCCACTAAAACCTACTTTTAACACTAATAGGGTATGATGTTTACTTCATTTGAAAAATAATTGATTTTTTATTGTGTTAGCTCTGTTAATATAACAAGGTGTTTATTCAGAGAAAAACTGAAAGTGTATCCGTGGTGATATAGTTAACACCTGTTAATCATTCATTCACTCCACAGTGAAGCATAAATGGCTTAGAGGGCATCGCTTCTCCTCACACTAAACTTGTCCACTCAGTGATTTGAAAAAACATTTACCAAACTAGTATTTAAAACCTTTTCAGTCTAATTATTTCCGACTCAAAGTAAAAAATGTCCATAAAAACAGATCTTTTTTTTTCTTTTTTTTTTATGAACAAGAATTGGTACTGCTTTCAGTTTTGGTTTTCTTTTCTATCAGAAACAAACCTTCTAGTTGAATGATAACAATTTTACATATTTTATTGTCAAGGGCAGGGAATATTTTGGGCTTAAATATACTTTTAAATTACAGACAGGCATAATTTTTTATGTTTTTATTTTTTTGCACCAAAGTCGAAAGGACTTCTGGGCCACAAAAAATAACTATATTTTAATGCTTTAAAAAAACAGATTCAAATGCTTTTTCTTATTTTCTTTGCTCGTTAATAAACTAAACATCAAAGACTGTATGGAGACTAACAGTCAGATTTTTGCAGAACACGAATCCGTGCATCATTGTGTTGTTGAAAAACAGACAATTTTCTAATGTTTCTTTCCTCTTTTGTTCTATTTTGACTGCAGCGGGCTGGTTAATAAAAATAAATAATGTTAAAGATTAAAAAACAAAAAACAAAAGGCGTCGTTCTGTAACAATTGTCTGTTGTTGTTGCAGGCAGGTTTGACCGGATCATGCAGAGGGCCATAAATGGACCTGAGGATTATATACTTTAGACATTCTTGATCTGAGACATCTTATCGCAATACTGACAAAAAATTAATTGTGACATAGAAAACACTGCAGAAAAGCCGTAAAAAAAAATGTCTCAATCACAGCACGACTTTGAGGTGGATGTGAGTTAGAATGCTGTTTTGCTTGGCTGCTAAACAAAAACCTTGAATGACCTACTTTCATTCCCACCCCAATTCATCCAGAGCTTGCCTCCTCCTCATATATGCACACCAGAGCTAATGCACAGGGCTTGGATGGATATTTGAAGTGTGAATTTGATTACCCAGTTATCTGATATACAGAAAGCTACATCAGGATCTTATTCTTTTGCTTTTTTAAACTGGATACAAGTCGAAATGGTACAGGAAAAAACAATAAAATAAAATTAAGCTTCATATCCCATGAGGTTGTGTGTTTAGAATACAAACAAGTAATAAGAATGAGGGTGTTCGTTGCTAAATCACTTCCCTACAGGCTGTCAACAACCTGCAACCCAAACACAATTCAATTACAGCAAAAATAGACTGCGAGGAAGAAGCGTTTACAACGGCATCAGGAATTGTGTTTGGATCTCTATGCACAGGAAGTCATTACCATAGCTTTTAGGAATATCTCTGTTATCCGAGTTAAGAAAGAATTTCCTCCTCCATTTGGGATAATATTTGTGTTGGTGTCATTCTGAGGACAGAGAGCAATTGCTGTGGAAAGGGGAGGAGCTCTTGAGAGTAAATGGGGGGGGGGAGGCGGGTTTCCACTACTAATGTCGTCGAGCGGCTAACTCCCACTCGCTGCCTAATCAGTTCTGCTCCAACTTTGCAGCTCAGATAGATTTCGTAAAAAACTCCCGGTCTGTTGCCTGCTTTGCTTTGCTCTCTTACTGCGAGGGGAGAAAGTTCTGCGACAGCGCTGATGTCGGCAGCAGGAGGGAATCAAATTTCCTTTCATACTGCAAAAAGGGATTCACACCGCTGCTCCACACCTCATCCTCCACTTTAATATCCCCCTGCTGCAACTCAGGAGCCTGGCCTGTCATTTTGTTTTAGCCTGAGAAGAAGAACTATCCCACACAAGCCTTCGCTAACCGCTATCAGATCAGCTGGTAATGACTTTTGTGATGTGGATGACGACCGCAGCTTTGCAAAATGTGCCTCTTTAGAGAGCTGACGGATGCTGGCAGCCAAAATATAATCACGAGGAGTGTGAATGAGTTTACGAAGGATAAACTTTCCACACTTAGATGGCAATTTAGAAGATGCCTTGGTGGAGTTTTGTTTTTGTGCAATTTAATTCAGATTAAAATGTTCTTACGAAGAGGAAATTTTTGTGAAAGAGACAGTTCAGAGTATTCGAAGTGGGGTTCTGCTGATAGGTTATGACCAGCTAATATCTTACTTGCAGCAGATTATTCTCTGTATAAAACCAGACGAGATGGTTCCAGAGGCTGAACGTAAACGCTAGATGTGGTCTCTTGTAACGAGCTACTCGTGTGGTTTAAGCTCCTTTTGCTGTCATGTTACTTTATTTGTAATTTATTTGTGTTTGTGCAACTGTAATACATGAACTTCCCTCGTGGAGATCGTCTCATCTTTCCTCATCGTCAGAGCAAAGTCTTGAAACAACTTCAATCTGAAAATATGTCGTAGCGGTTTATATAACCACTGTGCTATAAACCTGTAAACTGCTGTCACTTTGGTTGTTCAAAGAAACGACTATATGCACAGAGAATGGAGGTTAGAGGAGCAGCAACAATGTTTGTTGTATGTTTCACCCTGTGTGAAACATACTGAGAAGAGAACAGGTACAGTATTTCTGTTTCGATTTATGCATCAGATGCTCGAATCCAAAGTAACTTACAAAGTAGGATGTGACAAAGCTGTTAATATCAAACATAACAGACTCAGCAAGTGCTATTTTTGGACATATTGGTCTGATTTAGAAGTAAAGAGGTGCGAAGAGCAGAAATATTGTGCTTCAGGTGGATCCATTTCTTTTTAGATTTCAGAGATTTTTAGTAGAATATCTGTTTTAATCTGAAAATGTGACTAAGCCAATAAACATCATGTCACATCGGATCGGGTGTTTTGTATATAAATGAGTAATCAGGAAGAAAGTATGGAGCTAAATTTATCCCATACGGGCTATCCTAAAACCTCCAACCTCAGCAGTTTTTTATTTGAAAAGGAAAGCATTTCTACCAGTAAAGGATCACTCATTGAAGTCATTATAACAATGTTGCTTTTTATACCACCTTATTCCTAAACCCAGATAGTAACTTTGAAGAGAGCAAATGTTTCATATTCAGGAAGCTTCAGACTGGAACACTGTTGACAATCTTTCCATTTTCAGGGTAAATAATAATCGACGTCGGCGTAAACAGCCATCAGACGCAAACTGTGTTATAAAGATACACTTAATATTATTGGTATAAACCATAAAACTCTTTTTGACACAGGATTTTTTTAGATGACCTTTGACCTGTCTCAGTCTAACCATTAGTTTCACGAGCTATACTCAGTTTATACTGAAAGACGGTGGCAAGTGTTATTTACTGCGAGTATGACGGTAAATACTGACAACTACTTTAGTGAACCTGATTGGAAAAGTCCTGAACTCTGCCTTTTATGGACGTTTTCATTATGATTTCAGTGGCTATTGGGAGGCCTGGAGCTCAGCAAGGGCTTAGTGACAATAGCCTGGGGCTTGAGGTTTCAGGGCCCCCAGAACAAGTCTTTCCTTCTGTTTTTGTTTTTTACTCAATATATGTTTTGCACGCATTTCCAAGAAAAACCCAACACTCCGTCTTGCTAACATTTACTAACTGTTTGTGTAGATAACAAAAATGCAGCTATTGGAAAATGAAGATCTCACATACACAAACATGACCCTTCCGTGATCCCAAACATGCCAGATAAAGCAACAGGAAACTTTAACCGCAAGCCCTACGCCTCTTTTTTTTTTATAGTATTCCTATACTGCCACATAGATGCCTGGCAATATTTCGGCCTATTTTTGTTTTGTATGTTTTGTACTGATGGCGATACGGGTGTTTTTTTTTTGTTTTTTTTTAAAAGATAATTTGTAAGACAATAGTTAAAACTCTTGAAGCTGACGTTTCCCTAATTATCAATCTGTTGTATTTTTCCACATCCACCTGAAGTCTACCTTCCCTCTGTGGTCGAATGTCGAGGTTGAATCTCACTCTCCTGTCAGCGCTATTCTGTTTATTAAAGACCTAATGTCACCACATGAGCAACAAAGCACAGCTTCGTCTTATTCTTCAAAACTTTCTTTATTCTTGATTGAAGCAGCAGGTGACCATAAAGCAACAAGTTCTGAAATATTTTCAAATGTTTTTAGCTATTGCATGGTAAATCGTACTGTTTTCTTTTTGGGTTTTTTTTTGTTTGTTTTTTTTTTTTTTTTCGGAAAACTGCAGGCGGCGTCAGCTAGACCGGCATCTTCTTTGTTCTCGTCAACATGAGGAGGCTGGATCGTGGGTTTCACCCCCCAAAACAAAGCCTGTCCTAACCCACCCACACCCCACTCAGGGGAACCCAGAGCGAGCGAGGTGACGACTAGAGTGGATCGGCACGGGGTTGTTTACACTCTCTAGACCACACAGACAAGACTCGGTCAAGACGGCATATGTACACCATGTGTGTCTCAATTACAGACGGGGGGCCACCGCCGGACAGCCGCTCAGATAAAAGGGAATGGTGGATCGGGCTCAGGCTTTGTTGTAGAAACGTTAATATATTCCTCCCCGTTTCACGCCGTCCGTTAATGTCCCACAACAAAAAGCTAAAACTTGGATCATCTTTCAGTAAAGACTTCCAGCAGGGCGGCGTTGCAAAGAGAGCGTCCAGAGATGATGGAAAGGTCTGAAATCTCTCCAAGTATTGTTAACTCTACTTGGGTCATAGTTCAGTTTAATCTGAGGGAAAGTTGAAGACCAAAAAAGTCAAATGTGGCTGGAACTGTGTTACTGAGTGAACTGCAGCTTTAGGTGATGATTTTAGGGCTGTGTCCAAGTCTGAGGCTATGAAATGTGGGAATTTTTCCTTTTCCACATCTGACGTATTTGGCATTGTTTTAATAGTGAGAATATGTTTATGTTAAGAGTTCAGAAGGCATGAGCCCACATCAGATTTTCACGGTATGACAACGTTGAGTAAAAATACCACGCTTTTATGCCATCATGGTATTTACACAAGATCTCACTACTTTTCAAGCAAACAAGAACATTATCTTCTATGTGGCTGCTAAAATCGTGTAAGTTATTCGTGATTATAGTTGTATTAATGATGTATTTCCCTCTAACTTGTGGTTATTTCGATTTTGAAACGCAGTCTTGAAATAAAGAACACCTATAATAATAAACCTTTTTGCAATTGTGCTCTTTTTGGAGTAACACAAGATGTTCTTTTAAAACATTGCTACTTCAACAAGACTCCCCCAAGCCAACAGAGGCTTTCAGCAGAGACTAATTTTTCCGAAAGAAGATGGATTTCAAAACCTCAAAATGCAATGATGTTTGCCAAGAGACAGACAAATTTTAATAATCCCTTTAGAGTAATTCTGGAAAGCACAATCAAAATAATTGAAGGATTTTTTTTATTATTGTAACATCTACTTTCACTTTAGATTTATGATGACTGGCAACGTCCAAAATGACACTTAATGGTTTGATAGATGTGTTAACAGTCATAATTTGATCCCAATGCTGCAGTTTAGTCATTTGTGTGTTAAAATGCTACACAATTGTCAGACCATAAGTAACTCAGAGATCCAAAATACACAATTTATTTACAGATGTCATCTACTTCAAATGGGGCAGAGTATTAAGGTCACTTTACATTTTTAAAGAAAGCAGTGAGTATTTTTAGCATGTTTAAAAAAAGTCTGTAAAGGATGAGAAATCAAGTCGGAATGTTTAGATTAAAGTTGAAAAACTAAGTTAAGATTTAAGTCAAAATACTGTGATAGAGGCTTGAGTTAAAATGCCAAAAAACTAAATATGTTTTCAAGAAAAATGATGGCACATGTAGCTTACAGTACACTAAACAGGCACAAATGCAGAGACCAGTGAGAGCTAAAATATAGTGATTACAGCATTTTTTAAATCATTTCCCATAAATAATCTTAACTTTATCATCAGTCTTCAAATGTATCCTAAATTAAGAAAAAAAAAGTTTTTTTTCCAGAACTGCCTCTAATGCACCGTCATATGAAGCCCTGTTATCCAAAGTGTTATGAAAAAGGGCTGATCACATTTTATTACGACCTGAATTTCATGGTTAGCTGGCTAAGTGATCAAACATTATTGAAAAAGCACAAAGTAAAAACGATCAAATTATGGTCAAATACGAGAGACATTAGTGATACTGTGATGAAAACTCACTGACTTGTGGATCCCAAATCAGATTCTGCTTTGGACCTCATATAACCTGAGGTTACAAGACAAACATTTACAAGTTTGTCTTGTAAATGTAGTAAATGCAGCTGAATGGCAGTGTGCAGCAATGACTTGGGGAAGGACGGCGCCACCTTACTCTATGTAGTCATAGAAAATTCTGGTCACTGTCTCAGACTTTTTCACCTCATGGATTTAAAACATAGAAACAGGATGAAGGGACTTACTGGCATTTTGAAATTGTATCTGTTTAAACCCTGAAATAACATGTGAAATATTAAAATAACTTCTTAGTAAGCATAAATCATAATATTGTTTGAACTCTGAACACAACATCGTTTTCACGGATTGCTCTTGGGGCCTGTGGGGGATAACCTGCAGTTAACAAGCATACATGAGTTCAGACACACACCATTTCCAGCCATACTTCCAGCTGGATTCTCATTCAAAAACAACAAAAGAAAACAGCATCTTTAGTGCACAACTTCCAGCAAAACAACAGCACAGGAAATTAATCAAAGTGGACATTTTAAATGGTCCTCAGCTGCAATGTTAACTCCACAGATATAAAGGAAAAAATACATAAAAGTCTGAGCTTTTAAATGCTACTAAATTTGTATTTTCACACTGCATTTTATTTCTTCTTTTTCTTCTAGAGAAAAACAAACAGGAACCCGGAAAACGCCCAGTGAGCCCTGGGAGGTGAGCGCATCCTCCAACCGGACAGACTGACATGCAGCCTCTCGTGTCTCCTGACACTAACACGCTCTCCAGATCGCAGCGTGAGCGACGATCAATCAGAATGCTTGTTTGCCGCTCACAGATTCATCATCTTACTCACTGACTGCAAGTTTTGCTTTGAGGAATCCTCTTTGCTTGCATCGTCACCGACAACCGTTTCCATGTATCCATGTGCAGCAGCGTCAGAGGAGATTTAAAAGCCAGAGCTTACAACATCCCCGCAATATTTGAGGACAGTGAGCCGTGAGGACTGATGTGAAGAACGACAGTAAGATGAAAAGCTGTGGATGTAAGGATATCGTCTAACACTGTAGACTTAGCTTTGTTTATCAGAGGCACAGTTGGTTGAGAAAACTATTTATTTCCAATAAAATGCTTAACTGGGTGAGTCAATTTAGGTAGAATTTTATTTTTCTACCTAAAGTTGTCAAGCTTTAGTTTCAGTAAAGCTTGACAACTTTTTTTTGTTTTGTTTTTCTATAGAGATACACCAATCAGAGATCCAAATCGGATATCCATTGATTGGCTCTGAATGTTGATCGGTAGATCAACTATTTAACGAAGTGTCTTCATATGAATTAAAACTGATAATTCCCATTTTTACTGGTATGTATGCACATCAAACAATAGTGTACTTTAATGGGATTTTTTTTTCTTTTGTTTAAAAGATGAACATAAAGGTTAGCCAATCATGCTTTGATGCAAAAGATGCACAAATCTTCTATCAAAGTGTCTGCAGCACTTGTTTTACATGTTTCATAGTTCATAGTTCAGACCTCGAGGAAAACCGGAAATCAGTAATAGGCCAAAAAATAAGTCTGATCAAAGTAACGCTACTTCTTTATAATAATTTCAATCAGGTTGCTTTAGAAACTATTATTAAAACCAGACATGAAAATATTGTTTCTCAAAATCTGGGCGATTGTAGGGAAAAGTGTGTAAAATAGACTAGACTTCTTGATTGGAAACATCAAGAAAGTGACTTAAAAGAGTTTCTTGTTAGAGCTGCACAAGATACTGAATCACAATTATAACTGAAATATCAGGCCATGCAAAGTCCCAGTCACAACGGACTGGTAGTATGCAATATTTTGTGGTAAGCTCAGGAAGAGTGCTTGATGGAAAACAAACATACTGGTGATGGAAAAGAAAAAGAGTAGAAGTGAAAATATGGGAATGTTGTAATCAACGTCGTAAATTCAGCATAATGACAAAGTGCTGTTTTTATAATATTTCTTTACCTAATAAAATATGCAAGCATTCAATCTCTCCAAAGCACCTCGTCATGCATTACAATGCTAAAAAAAAGAATCAGATTCATGGTTATAATCGTATTAAAGCTTTAGTGATGGGAAACATTATTTTGGACAGGGTTTTTTTTTTCCATTTACTGCTCAAAATTCACAAAAATACCCTTAAAATAGAATAAATAAAAAACGAGATCAAAAGTATGAACTTTAAAAAAAAAAATGGGGGGGGGGACCACAAACCCCAAACTCGAGGGGATGAAGACCAAAGCAGAAAGAGAAAAGCTGAATGGGACAGAAGCGTCTTACCTGGTCCCTCTGGATGCATGGCAGAGAGGTCCGTCGGTGTGACTTACTGTTGGACTGACTGTGTGCCATGTCTGAGGCTATAACTGAACTGGACCTCCTGCGCCTTTTAAATACAGGAATCTCTTCCCTGGCTCCTGTCACGGGGGTGCAGCCCTCCTTGTGTGTCCCTTGTTTAGGCAGGAGCCTGTCAGCATACCTCGCCAGCAGGATGCCCAGCACTCCGACCAGGTACGCCACGTACGGTCTCCAGGCGGCTCGCACTTTGTGCAGCGACAGGAGCGAGATAGTCCTGGCCACGCTGATGAGAACGATCACCGATGTGCCCTGGTTCAGCCGAACTACCATGAGTACTCCCGCGACCGCGCAAAGGAGCACAACCCCGGCCGCTGTGGCGGACAAGAACAGCTGCTCATCTGTCCCGTCCAGAAGAGACCACGCCGCGACTTCGCTCAGGTGGCACAAGGTCAGGAGGGAGAGGAGGGTCTCGATCAGCACCCCGCAGTGGATCAAGTACACGCCGACCCAGAAGAAGGCACATACGAGCGCAAACAGCAACGACAGCGCACTCCAGCAAGTTTGCAACAGCTCGGCTGCGCAGTCTGAAACAAAGTGGAGGGGGGACGGTGAGGGCGAGAGTGTGTTGTCAGCACTGCTGCTGCTGCTGCTGGCCTCAGCTGTCCAGCCTGCGCATTTGACCAGGGCGGCGAGGAAGACGGAGAGCGAGCCCACGCACGCAGCCCTCCGGACCCTCTGGGAACTCCAGAGTTTGTTAAACATCAGCCTGAGCCACGCTTCGCAGTCCGGGTCGCTGCACCGCGGGGTGACGCGTGTTTTCACATACCCATTGCGATCCGGTGCGCCGAAGCCTTTCTTACGAGTGTTGCTCTGCGTACCGGTGGTACTGCAAGCCTCTGTAGACATCGCCATCACTCATGGCCCGATATGAAGTATGAGGAAGTCTATAAAGCATCTATACAGGTGTGGTCAGGGGGGAGGCCAGGGCTTGAGTTAAGTGTGGAAAAAACACTCATAATGTTCGGTGCAAAAATGTTGGGAAACGCATAGGACGCAAACGCACACACGTCTCTCCTTTTACGCATGGATCTGTTTTGTCTTCTCTTTGTTTTCCAGGTGCGGGACGCAGAGCTGCATTTAAAAGGAGCCTGGGTGACAGCAGAGCTCAGAAGCTGTGCTACAGATCTAGGGCATTGCTCCTCTCTGCACGCACGTCCCGCTCGGCCCTCTGCGGCGCGCCTTTTTTCACATTTTCTGTCATTCTCTCTGCTTTCAGACTCCAGGAAACAGCAGCAGGACCTCGGAAAAAGAAAAAAAAAGAAAGAAAGAAAAAAGAAAACATCAACCCCGTTCCGCGACCATCCGGACCATTAATGATCTGTTTGTCCTCCGACTGAAATGAAATGAAATGAAACAGTCCCTCCGGTGCACTTCCGAGGATAAACTCCTTTGCCGGATTTGAGCTGCGAAGAGCGAGTGTCCGCTCGGCGTTTTCTCGATAAAATCCGGAGCGTTTTGTCACCAGCTCTCCAACCAGCCGCGAGTGTCAGCTTATTCACACCCACGAGTTCCAACTTTTTACACAGGGAGCAGCGGTGAAACCCACCAATTCCCCCCTGTGCCAGCCCAGCTGGAGTATTTCTGCAACTGACTGAGGTTTAGTTGTTTTTTTTTCCCTTCTTCTTCGTTTTAGGATACTTTATGTTTTCTTTTTGTGGGCTATGAGATTATAATATGTGCTAATATTTATTTAATACAAAGAAATCTGTGTAAAACATATATGACTTTTTTTATTATTATTATTACTGCAAAGTTTTCTTGTATAATTATAATGTACTGGAGCAGCCACATTTCAGGCCATGTGACATCTTGGTGGGCACATTTTGATTTGTGGCCTTGGTGTAATATTGTTGCAAGGTTGCCAAGGTAAATTTTCCATTTACAACCAGTGCCTTGCAAAAGAAAGAAAAAAAAAAAGACTCATATCCGTTTAAGTTTTTAGCATTTTGTATCATTAATCCGCAAAATTCAGTATTTCATGGGTTTTTTTATGAGATATACTAAAATAAAGTAGTGCATAATGTAAATCAAAAGTAAACATGATGGTTTTCAAATATAGAAAATAAAGACAAAAAAAATCTGAAAGGTGTGTAGTACAATCAATTGCCTTCCAAAGTTTCCTTGCTAGTAAATGGAGTCCAATGGTGTGCAATAAATACAACTGATCTGTGAAGCCCTCAGAGGTTTGTTAGAGAACATCAGTGAACAAACATCATCATGGACGCCAACGAACACGTACGGCTCGGCGGGGATACAGTCGTGAAGAAGCTTAAAGCAGGTTTGGTCATAAAACAATATCCCATTCTTTTAAGATCTACAGATTAATGCTTAGGCCATCACTTAAAAATATAGAGTATACACTGGAGTTAAATGGTGCATCACAAATTTATTGTTGCAATATTTCTTCGTATGATGTGCATAACCCGAAGAACTGCAGGGACGACAATAAGTGCTAGCTAACTTTGTAAGCATACCATACATTCAGGTCATCTACATCTAATTCATGTTTAGTTGCACTTGTCCTTTAATGCACCATAAACATTTCTAGAGGGCAAGGAGATGTTAAGATGATTAAATTATCTAGCAGTGGAATGCTAGTTTTGGGGGTCAGGGACCACAACCACCCACGAATAGCTGAAATTTGTGAATACTGGACACATAGAACTAGCCATTTTAGTTGTTTAAATGCCAAAAATATATCTTATTATGCAATAATGCACAAAGTGGTAAGTGTTGTGGCTCAACCAAAGATCCTAGTATCTACATTCTTCCTTATTTCCGCTCTTGGGTATACAGCCAATTAATAGCTAACAATGTGTCCAGTAGCATAGCATTGTGCCTGGGTATGTCAGTTTCCTAGGATGATTTTGTTTTTTCCCCCAACTATTTTAGGACTCCCCAAAACAAAACAAAGAAATTCAGTTGATAGGCGATTTTTCTGCAAATAATTTGGAGTTAATGAAACCATAAATAGGCCACTACATGGCACAACTGAGAACCTGACAAGACCAGGCTGGCAAGAATAGAAATAGTCAAGCAAGCAGCCTAGAGACACAAAGCAGCTCTGGAGGAGCTGCACAGATCCAAGCCTCAAGAGGGAGTATCCGTTTATAGGACTGCTGTTGGGTATATGCTTCAGAAATGTGACCTGTGTTTAGTAGTGACAAGAAGGAAATCTTTGTTAATAGAAGATTCTTTGACAAGCCTCAGAAACCGTCATTTACAGACTCTCCATACAATCTGACTAAGTTTGAGCTTTACTGCCAAGAAGAATGAGCAGAAGTTTTAGTGTCTAGATGGCTGGCAGAGACACCCCCCGCCCCCCAGAGGGACTTTCTGCTGAAGCTACAGAAAAAAGGCTGATCCATAAAAGTATTCACTAATGGTGAGTAAATGCAAATGCATGGCAGACTTTTCTGATTTTTAATTTATATCAGCTTGGAATCATGTTTGTTCCCCTTCACAATCATGCACTTCCTTGTTGGTATTCCTTCATGTAGAATAAAAAAAATATATATTAAAGTTTGTTTGTAACTTGACTATAAACACTTTTGGCATAACACTTAACATGGTTTGAGATACATTCATATTTAATAAAAAGAAGTAAGCAGAAAACATATATCCACTTTGCATGCAAGCTTGTTTACCACTAGAAATTGCAATAGTAGGGGGTTGCAACTTCAGTCCTGGAGTTCTTCTGTCCCGCACAAAAGGCTGAATTGCCTCCGTAGTATATCAGGAGGTTTTACGTAGACATGTTCATTAAACACTCTTTTGATTCAGGCGAGTTGGACCAAGGATGCATCCAAAGGTTGCAGGACAGTGGAAACATCTGTTCTAACAAGGATCCTTTGGTTACTCCTGAATTCAACTCCAAAGGATCTCCTCTCAGTCCTGTTATTGAAATATTCATCCAATCCTCCCACTCTTGGTGTCACCAATGAAGGGGAGTGAGACTTACATTAATGTTTCAGGTCTGCATAATCATTGGGGTGCATCAATGACGCACATGTGTATTTCCTTAAATGCACACTGATTTTTCTCTGTATTGCATCCTCTCAAATAAAGTGGATACATGATCCATGTAAACACAAACATTTTTAGGTAAGCATAGCCATCTTAATTTACAGCAGCATAGACAAATAAGACATGTATAGACTTGGGGCTGTTTAACATGTGGTCACTTTGAACACACATGGATATAGATTACTTTGCAAGCTGGCAAAGAAACCCATACGAACCTTAACAAAAATCCACCTTCATTTAGACAAAGTATAATTTCACTGTAAAAGAAAACTCATGTTGACCAAAATAGTTTGTTTCCTGCAAAGTTCAGCAAACTCCACATGTTTACAATTGTGATGTTAGGACAGAATATTTTTTTTTTTTTCATGCCCCCTCACCCGCCAAACTCTGGTTGGCATAGCATCTAATGGCTGTGGTGGGGACTTGGCTGCTCCAAATTCTGCATTTAGCTGCCGTTATCTAACAGTGGGAGGTAGAGATTTCTTCCCCCCCCTCCACTTCCCCACGGTCATGGCTTAAGACATTGTTCAACTTAAAACTCATACATTTAAAAACATTCCAGTTAAAATTTATCGATAATTTTTGGTGCGATTTTGATCAAAACAAGCATCCCTAACTGACCAAATGCAAATACTGAAGTTTCCAATGAGAAGTTACGATATACACAGACCTTTTTAATTTTACACATTTTTACCAGGGGCTGTCCAAATTTCATCCAAATCTATAGCATTTTGAAAAAGCAAACAAAAAAAGTCTCCTTCAGAGGTCAGAGAGCTGCTACATCTCTATGCGCCCATCTTCTTCCTCTCCCTGAATCCTCTGTCTACTTCTGCCTATTCGAGCGAGCCGACACAGGTCAGCGTGACTCTGTAGCATATACGAGGCACTGCATATCCTCTGTCAGCTGTGATTAGTGAGAAGCAGGGGGAGGAGAAGAAGTGCTAACAGGGAGCGATAGGAACAGGAGGAGGAAGGATCCCGTCCATCACCCCTCAGCGCATGTTTACCGCTCACCCAACAGTTCTCCCATGGTGCAGTGCATCAACAAAAAAAAAAGACGTCCGTCGGCTCTGAACCCAACCTCTTTTTTTGTCACATACATTTGTCTCTTACCTTATCGGAGCCTGGAGGTAACTTTTCGTTCCCCTCCGGGCGAGGTGAAACAATGTCACTTTATCTAAATGTTTTATTTTCTAGGTGACAGGAACAGAAACATTTCCTCTTGGAAAACTTAAGATAAGAGCGTGACAACAGAAAGAACAAGTTGGAGTCAGCAAAAAGAAAAGCATCAGAGCTGCTGCAAATTTGTTCCCCGTTTTGTTTTTCTTTGTAAAGTCGAATCAAATCCATTGTGTAAAGGGTCAAAGGGTTGTTCTGTTTAGATCTGATGCACACAATGAATTTCAGTGTGTTACAAGATGAAAATTACACAATTTATTAAGCAGAACCGCCTGAATCCAGCCTGTCACAGCTGTCAGTGATTATAAACATTCTTTACGATTCCTCCACTCTGAGTTTGCAGCAGATGAAGCGGAGTGACGACAGTCGTCACTGTGCGCCCGGCGTCTCAAAACAGGCTCATTGTGAAATTTTCTGCCACTCTACAAAACAGGTCCAGAGGCTATTCGGAATTACCCGAAGGAATTTTAACGACCAGGGAATGCACATGTTACCGTCTTACCCTATTAGGCAATGTCGTGGTCCATTGTGAAACAGGAATCTTTTATGAGGGGCAGTTCATCAGACATCTGGTTTTGATGTTGCGCGAGGGGCAATTGTCAGATGTGACCCCGTTCAGACCTGCGCTGGCTTCTGCAGCGGCTGCCGACAGGTCAGACGTGTGTCCTCAGCTCAAAGGCGCATTTCAAAGAGTTGTTCACAATCTAGCCTCATGTACCGTTTCCTCACTGTGTTTATTGCCGTGAGTGGCAAAAGAATTTCTATCCCCTCAACTTTTCCATATTGTGTTAAGATATGACTACAAAATGCAGCATTTTTAAAAGTGTTTACAAATGAGAGACTGACAATTATTGGTTGCATTTGTATTCAGGCCTAAGAGTCAATACTTTGTAGAACAACCGTTTTAGTATTTCTCTGCAAGCGGTGCAAATGTAGAAACTGAAACATTCTTACACATTCCCCTTTTAAGAATAGTTCAAGGTTAGGTTGGGTGGAGGATATTTGTGAATGTCAACTTTCAAAATTTGTCAAAGGTTTTTAATAGGATTTAGGTTTGGACTTTGACTGGGCCATTCTATTGATCTAAACTATTCTCAAGCGATGAGTCAGAAACCCCCAAAATTATCTTTTTTTTTTTTTTTCAGTATGATATGAAAAGGCTGACATTGCTGAACGATTTTGATTTGAATTAAAATGCAGATCATTTAGCGTAAAAGGGAATTACGTCCCTCTTTTGATCTCTTCCTGGTGGTTTTGATTTATCATCAAACATATTTTTTTGTGCATTTTCTCATCTTCTATTCTGCTCTCAATCTATAGCTGGAGCTCAAACTTCTATTCAAGAAATTTGAGAAAGTAATCAATTTGAACAATTAGTTAAAGGCTTGTCAATAAGAGGTGTGCCTTATCAGACCAGAATCACTGATCTAAGCCATCTTGTTGCATCACTATCTGTATGTTTACAGCCATTGATGGCCATGTAATTATAATTATGCCTTACTCTTTTTTTATATTTGGACAATGAAGTGCTCAAGACAATCAAAGTCTGGGTTTAGTTTTATGATATTGTATACATTTATACACTGCGTCATGTTTATCTGCTGCATAAAATGTCAATGGAATGCATTGGTATTTGTGCCATTCATTGGGTATGAATAAGAAATAAGAAAACATTTCTTCTTAGTTTCAAACTTCAGTCAGAAGGGCCCGCAAACAACTTTTCAGCATCTTCAATCTGTGGCAATAGCAGGACCCTTACAGAAACTAAAATGAGATGCAAAGAGTGCACAAAGTCATTAAATGGTATATTTGTACTGTATATTAGATGCAGTGCAACTCAGAGTTGAAGTCATGTGCAACAGAAGGGAAAAAAAAGACTGACTGAATGAAGTGACTGAAACAAGTTTACATTGTGTTTGGCACATGAGTGCAGAGAAGGAGATCCATCACAGAGTGTTTACCGGCCTTCATGGGCAGCATTTGGCTCGTGGTCAAGTTTCCACTAAGGTGCTGTGGACAGACACCCATCCTTGCACACACACACACACACACACACAGACAGAAATGCCACTACCACCATGTACACAGACGTGCACATGTGTGCACAGTTGAATTTGAGCCTGCAGTGGATGAGCCTTCTAGGCAGGGTATTGAAGTAATCAACAAACATCCCTTTTTTTTTTTTTTCCTGAAGACACATGCTGGTGGTTAAATTAAAGTGAACTGGCCTGTAACAAGGTGAAAGATGTAAACTTGCAATGCATGCCTGTAAATTTCTTTGTTTTCGTTTTTTTCCAACTATATTTTCAAACATTCCTAATGGATTTGTGTAAAACCAGAATCTCAGAATTTTAGTAGCATCACTGCTTATAGGTAGCTACAGTGTACTGTAAACAATATGAAGCTGGGTTTAGCATTTTTCTTTCCGCTTTGCTTGTTGGTAAATAACAGCAATGGCTCTCCGGAAATACCAGACAGTAATGCAATGTGTTCAAACAAGACACTGAATGAAGGTACATGTCCAAATATAGTAAATTTGTATACAGACTATAACAATCAGACAGCTTTATTAACTGACAAAAATATATTTAAACATTTGCTTTTCAATAGGCAATTTCCCACATTCTAAAATTGCATCACTCAAAATATCTACTTGCTTTTCACTTGGCCCTACCTATCTATGGATCCAAATAATAATAATAATAATAACGATTCACAAGAGTCGCAATTCTCGTTTGCCTCAATTCAGAATCTATATAAAATGTCCCAAAACTGTATTTACAAAATTTACATCCAATGTTTGCTTGCCTTAATTTTGTACCTCTGCAGGATGTCCTGACGTCACCACGCAGCCTATACTGGATGAACGCACGAATGCCAGGAAGGCACAAAAACAGAGGAAACTACAAAAATGAAAGATAGAGAGATTCAACCGCTCCAGTCTTCGTTGAGGGTAAACATTTGGACACATTTTGGTTTTTACTAAATGCCCGGAAAGAGAGTTTGACGTGAGCTTCACCGTGTTCAACGTTCGCAAAACGAAGACTGATCACTTCCGGAGCGCAGCTAATGCACGAAGCTAAGCTACGTCGGAGCTAAGGTATGCAACGCGGTGTGTTGTGCGATTGGTCAGAGCAATGAACAATGTCGATATTTGGCTTCAACTGGTCCACTTCCACTGTCGTGTTTTTGTACCCACAGCCATGGATACTATTAAAGCTGCAGTATGTACCTTTTGTAAAGAATATGTTTTGTTATTTGTTAAATCACCTTGATAGTATGTATTGATAAAGATTATCTATGAAAACATCGATATTCTACACCTCCAAAACACCCATTCAGAGCAAGGAGGAGGTCTTAATGTTGTCGCTCAATGTCATGTACTATCTGCTAAATGTGCTAATGGCAGATAAACTGCTGTACTTACCTTTCCATGAAAGTCTTCTTCTTATTATTATTATTATTATTATTATTATTATTATTCCTGGCAATGTTTTAAAGTAACGTTTAGATGTGCTTTATCGCCATGTACTGGAATGAAGTGTAGATCTATGGAGAGCCATTTCAGCCAAAATTAAATAAATAAATAAATTGGTGAAATAAAAAAAAAATGAGTCAAATAAATCAATAAATGAAGAAAATGAGTAAAATAAATAAAAAAATTAGTTAAATAATTTAGCTTTTTCATTAACCCAATTTTTCATTTATTTATTTTTCATATCAATTTCTCAATTTCCCTTTTAGGGAGTGGTTTAGAGTCGATCGCCATTGTTTTACCTTTGTTTACCTTTGCTGTGATGCATCACAGCCGCTGCAGTTTCTCAACTTCAATAAACGACAAACTTGGACTAACTACCTCGTTCGTCTGCGAGTATATTTCATTAAGTAACAAACTCCTCCACTCCTACCTTTTTACTCTGGTCTCTGTCATTTACTCAACCTGTTTCCGTGGCAACCGCCTGCGCCCCACAAACCCAGCAGAGATTAGTTAAAAACACAACGGATTCAGCCCGTTAAGATATTAGGTTTTTAGGCTTCACATTTATTTCTCGGTTATAAAGCCTCTCTTCTCATGAACACAGCGGTGGCTGATTAGCCAATTTAAACTTCTGCTCTGCTCATCAGGGTCTTTGAGTCCCTTTTTATTTTTGTAATGGTGATGAAATGCACAGAAAGGTGCAACACCTTAAGATGTATTGGATCAGAGGACGTGCTGGTCTCAACATCCTGGCGCCATTCAGTTTGTCACCTACTCCAGAGATCAACTCAAAACCTTCCGCGATAGTAATTGAGAACCCCTATTGATTAAGTATGACTGTAGTTGGAAAACAAACGTCAGCGTTAGCTTACCGTGCAAAGTCTGGGCAACCAGAGGATCCTGGACGGACAGCAGCAGTGCATGTCTGAAAGATGGCCTCCGATGCAGAAAAAAAAAAAGTCCGAGAGATTAGAGTCCTTGGCAAACGGCGTTTTGACTAAAATCCGAGAGGTTAGAGTCCTTGTCAAACGGCATTTTGACTAAAGTCCAAAGGGTTGGAGTCCCAGTTGACGGCGTCTCAACTAAAGTTCTACAGCTTTTTATTTCGCTTTCTCACTGTTTACGTTTTAATTATGTTTTTTTAAATCTCTTTCTCACATGCTGTTTTTATTTTAATTATATAAAGCACTTTGAAATGCCTTGCTGCTGAAATGTGCTATACAAATAAAATTTGA
>NW_015114140.1:127338-146906 GCF_001443285.1 Poecilia latipinna
GATTAGCCAATTTAAACTTATGCTCTGCTCATCAGGGTCTTTGAGACCCTTTTTACTTTTGTAATGGTCCCGAAATGCACAGAAAGGCGCAACACCTTTTAAACAATAACTACTGAGATTATTAATTTTGTTAGGCCATTAATATGAACACGTTTTGTTGATTTTATCCTTAATAAGATGTATTGGATCAGAGGACATGCTGGTCTCAACATCCTGGCAGCGTTCAGTTTGTCACCTACTGCCGAGATCAACTCAAAACCTTCCGCGATCGTGGCACCTATTGATTAAATATGACTGTAGTTGGAAAACAACCATCAGCATTAGCTTACCGTGTAACGTCTGGGCAACCGGAGGATCCTGGACGGACAGCAGCGGTGCATGTCTGAAAGATGGCCTCCGATGCAGATCTCCAAGGCTTGCTTGCCACCGTCATTCTTTCAGCTCGATGCTCCGTAGAGCTGCCACTGGATATTGCAGTTCACTTACGATGTACAGTCAAGTCTGCTCCTTATAGTTGAATCGCAGCTGGTAGCTACGAAGGCGTCCTGAACCTTCAATCGTAAGCCAACTTCAGCGGCCGCTTCGTCCAAACTATAAAAACCCCCGATGGTGAAGCTCTGAGTCCATGAGAGCCGCCAGCTGAAACACGTTCTATCTTAGCGGCCACACGAAATATAAAGTCAGGAGTAATAACACTATTTTCTAATGAGCTTCAGCTTATTGATAACCCATTAGTAGGTCACCATCTTTCTTGAAGCAAAGTACGATGTGACGCTAACCAACCAATTGGGGAAGGTGTAGCCTGATGACGTGCCTCTCCTCATTTGCATTTATTCTTTTCCCCCTTTTTCCGAGTTTTGCGGGGAAAATAGAATGTGATAAATAAGAAAATAAGGAAATACTAAATGAATTAGGGAAATTGGAAAATGGAAAAATTAAACATTTTTCAAACAAATGTTAAATGAAAAATAGATACAAGAAAAATGGGTAATAAAAAAGGGTTATAAATTGATTAATGAAACTGGGAAATAGAAAATCGGGTTAATGAAAAAGGGAAATTGAAAAGTGGTTAAACGAAAAATAGATTAATGAAAAATGGGTAAATGGATAAAGGGATAAATAAAAATAGATAAATGAAAAAGAGAAATTGATCATATGAAAAATAAATGAAAAATTGGGTTAATGAAAAAGCTAAATTATTTAACTTTTTTTTTTTTAATTTACTCATTTTCATTTGTTGATTTATTTTACTCATTTTTTTATTTATTTCACCTATTCATTTATTTAATTTTGGCTGAAATGGCTCTACAAATTGATCGGGATACTACACAGATTCTAAATCGAAAACAAAACAATGTCTTTTCTATCCATTTCCTTCTTGAGGTATTTTAATAAAAATCAATAGGATTCAGAAGTGGAATGTTTGTCCAAAATGTCTTGGACAAACATTTTGAAATAAATTCAACTCTTAATTTATTTCCTTGTAATCACCAGTTTGCTTCTCTCAGTAGAATATTTGGAACAGAACAATGGAAAAATGTTTTACTGTCTCATCTTGAAAACAAAAATTAGCCTGAGCATTCACAACAGGATCTGCTGAAGTAGCCGAGAGCAGAGGGGGAATAAAAGTTACACACTGCAGCTTTAAGGAGTGATTATCCAGCATGTTGGGGAATTCTGTACATTTGTATGGTTCTTCACTAAATAACTACAAAAACTGTTTCTAGAACAGGCACAGATGAAAATGACAAACAATGCCTCAGATTAATATGAATGACTTATGAATTGTAAGTTTTAAGTGTTGTATCTGCTAGCACGAGATATGGCGGAAATCTTTCAAACTGAAAGTTGTCACAGTGCAAAAAGCTAGGAGGATATTTATTGGACCTCTCCTGCTTTTGAAGTGCATATTTTCCTTTAAAGTTTTTGGGAGTCATGCTGAAGGAAAATGGGTTTATGCCTTTGAACGGCCAGGTAGCTCGGAATAATTGGTTTGTGTTTGTTCAGTACATGCCAGGAAAAACGCAGCCCATCCACCTTGGGAGAGAGTTCCAACAAACCTGAGTTAGCTTTCGTGCCGATATCTGGCCCACGTGAGAAAAAGCCAAGAGAGCTGACTGCTTACTTTCATTTTTTCACCATCAGTTTACGTGTTTTGCTAAATGGGTGGAATGCTGCAGGGAGCTGAAGCCCAGAAACGTTTCCTTAGACTTTATTCACTTGTCAGGGAAACAGGAGGTCATGGGTCAATTGCTTCACAGCGATTTTCCGGATGAAAAAAAATAAAAGGGAGTTTGTGGATTGGGATATTTTGAAACATCTGAAAACATGTAGCAACAAAACAATTTATTGATGACTTGAATAATTTTTCTAATTTTTCTCTCTAAAGAATATTTAACAAATCATCATCCTAATCTTCACTTCTGTCACATGAACTAAAGATTAGGGTGATGGCAAGGAGGCCTTCCAACTTAAAACACTTGGTGTGGACAAAATAGGATTAGAAATATGCAAAAAGCAGTTCATCAATCAGAAGTGTTTAGCTGCTGAAAAAACAAACAAAACTATAATTATAGAGAAGGAAACAAATTATTCTTGACTTGTCGTTTTTTTAAATAATAATGTATATTATAACAGGATTTCTTTCAGTTTAAAACTTTCTGTTTTTTAGAGTCCTACTTAGCCTTCAAAGACATCTGTGATGGATTAAATATAATTTATTAACTGCAAAAAGGACAAAATTTTCTCATTGTAAGTTAGAATCTGTATCTAAAGGCAAGATCAGAGTGTAAGGTGTAATAACCTACTGTGTTGACAGGCCACTTTCTTCTAAAAGAGTGTAAATATGATGTAGGAGTTCATGAGTAGATGCATAGGGAGGGCTGTACACACAGAGGACCATAAAGTACTCTCTGTTGGTCTTTGAAATGCTAAACACAAACTGTTTTTTGGGGTGAAAAACCTGAGGGAACATTTAGTGTAGGACTCAGAATCAGCCAGCAGCTGTTGGCTTTCCGCCGGTCAACTTTCCTTTTCTCAGGCCAGTAACTACAAACTTCAGCAGACCTGCATAAAAGTCAGCTTTTCTCAATCACACGTCAGGCCGTTTACTTAAAAACATGCTTTTTCTTTGAGCTTAAAAGAGGGAAATTGCAGTTTCACGTTGGCTGACCTATGAAAAAGTGAGGAAATAAAAGAGCGGGCAGAAAAACAAAAAAGATAGACAAGCATGCTGGCACTGAACCAGAAACAACTCCAGAGAGATGACAGTGGAATCTGCAGCCTGGTTCCATCTCTGTCCAATGACTTTACATTTCACATGGCTGCTGCTCATCTCTTCACTCTGACAGCCTCTTTATTCTTCCAGTTCCTTTGTAGCTTTTATTTGGGACAGAGGCTTTTAAGCTGCCATGCATCCCCCGCTGTTTGTATCATTTATCCTGGTTGCCATCACAGATCACGGCGCCACCATAAGTTCTGCTGTTCTTGGACCAGAGAATAGGAGGAAGTAATCCATAAAATGTGTGGTCCCTCAAGAGGACGCGGGCAGATTTAGGCTTCATTTACAAACTCTCACTCTGGGCTCTTGTTCTCTCCTTTGTCAGAAACCTTTTTAATGAGAAACACAAACGCAGTTTAAAACCCAAACAGAGACTTTTAAGGAAAACCCCTAATGGGGAATATAAAGCATCTACAACCTTCATTTTTTTTTATTGTCCTTTAACTATGAAGGAAGGTATACAAAATTTCTGATTGTAATCAATGAGAAGACAGTTGTGTAGATGGACACCAGACCATAGAACTACCTAGTCTTTCCAGTTGCTGTTTGACGTAATTTAATTGGGAAAAAGCAGTCTAATGTAAACTGACAGCTACACGTCACTAGCAGCTTAAAGATTTGATTTGGTTAAGCCTCAGCACTGTAAACATGGGAAAAAAATTATAGTGTCTTGGAAAAGTTCATTGCCCGTGAACGTCTTCAAATTTTGTCACATCACAACCTGTAAGGATTTTACTAGGATACTTTTTTGATACACCGACAAGGTTTTCTTCCTTACATTTTCATAATATGTTTTTCTTCTTATTTCACCTTGTACATCTCATTGGTCCAACTAGTTTGGTCTTAAATGTGCTACATAAATTGATATTTTCACCCTTCTTTTTTCACCTTAGTACTCCCAGTCCTACACATGGACAGTACAGGAATTCCTCTGAAAATCATCAAGATTATCTGTGATGTCCTTCTGGCCAGCCGTGTAAAACTTTGGACAACAACTCTAAACATACAGCCAGAGGGACGGTGGAGTGTTTTAGGAAAGCGTATGTGTTAGAATGGCCTACTCAAAGTCTCGACTTGGATCCAATTGTAAACCTGTAAGAAAATTTGACAGAGCAGACATGGATATCATTCAGTTTGTCTGAGTTTGGGAACATTTCCAAAGAGTACTGGAAAAAAAACCATCTCTGGAGAAGAAGTTCCACAAATTTTGTGATATCATTGTAGTCCCCATGTGATTAGGCTTAAAAATTGAAACAAGAGAAAGTGTAAAACAATATAAGACTTACAACACCTTCACTTTCAACCTTTCCAAATTAGCTCATTTAAATTGATTGTGTATTTTTATTTGATTCAGCACTTTAAACCCTTAAACATTTCTCTTTTTTTCTCTTTAGCTCCATCCAACGTACTTTTCTGTAGGTCTAGTGCTTTCAAAGGCTAAAACAGTTCAACTGCAATGGGAGAAGTAAATCATGCAGTAGTTTTTCTATAAAACCTGTTTATGCTGGAGGTTCCCAGATATAATGAGGACTAAGTTTTTATGTTAGACAGCTACTGGGTACATAGATGGTAATTTGTCTCATTGTGTAGACTACGGATGAAAAAGCAGCCACAAAAGCATGGTTACCATAATAAAAGCAAGGACAAATAAAACAAGCAAAATGAAAACCATATGCTAATAGCTGTTTGCAGATGGATTCAGAGTTGAGCAATCTGTATTATTTTCTCCATGTGCCAGAATATAGGTGAGAAGTTTCTGTTTTTACACTGTGCAGACTTTGTTACATCTTTTTTTTTTTTTTATAAAATATGAACCCGGACAAAAATAAATATGAAAATGGATACCAGATGGAATTTCAAATCAGCTAAATCGGCAGACAAATTGGTTCTGCCATCGTCCGACATGAATCAAGAATGCTCTGGCATTGTGCTCTCTGTGCTTACTCATTATAGTTGCCCTATACATTATCAGTGACAGTGATAAACAACACTCCTCATTACATTACCTCAGCTTTTCACTTTTACTTTGCTGACAGTATAACTTTCAAATCTACTGAGAATACAAAGGAGCATAATAAATGTCCAGTTATGATAACGCAAGTCTTTTGATCAGATTATTGCAAAACTAGCTACAATTCTGTTTTATTGACAAAAAAAGGCAAACTAATTTTGCAATCTAAACTTTTTTCATAAAACATATTTTTGATTAACTTTTTATTTTTTTACTGTGAAATTTCACAACAAAAATAAAATAAAAAGATAAGTGACATGTCACTTATCTTCATAATTAAATTGCACAACAATGAAGTTAATCTAAACTTTTTTCATAAAACATATTTTTGATTAACTTTTTATTGTTTTACTGTGAAATTTCACAGCAAAAATAAAATTATGAAGATAAGTGACATGTCACTTATCTTCATAATTAAATTGCACAACAATGAAGTTATTGTTGTGTGCAATATCTGTGCAGATATTGCTGTGCACAGCATGTTGTTGCTGCACAGCCCCACAGCAACATCATGACTGGTGTACATATGTTTCTACAGAGTTTTTACAGAGATATGACAAACAATTACTACATCTAAGTGTGCAATTGCATGAGAAGATAAAACATGTGGCTCAGAAAATGACGACGAAAACTTTAAAAACCACATCTCCAGTTAAGTTTCAGAAAATCATCAAACAGTTGTGCTTCGTACATAATAAAGTGTACTGAAGAGTGATTCAGATGAAGTCTGCACAACTCTCCTGGAACCACAAGGGATGTGTGAGAACAAGAGGAGAAGGTTGAATAACACAGGCTGAAATGAAGCTGTCATTTTTCACTGCCAGCATCTTTGTGGAGGGTAAAAACCCTTTAAGGCTCTTCTCCACAGGCGTGGCTTTAACCGGTTCTTCCTCAGTCAGCAATGGCCAGATTTGTCTCCATTTGTAGATCCTGCATCTTCCCTCCCTGCTTTTTGGAACCACTTGGTACAAGTCTGCTATTGCACACAAACAGTTTGATTGGCAGCAGACGGCATTCGTTGATTGGGCCCATGGCTTTACATCACTGGATGAGTGAACACGGTACTTGGAAAATCCTCAAACAACGTCTCAGCCACCATTTTCATTTCGTGATGAGACCATAGCAGCTGCCGAGACGGCGAGCTGCAAACCAATAATCCCATTGTGAAACCTTTACATCCAAACCCTTCTATCAATAGTGGAGGAAGAGTGAATTCATCATGAACTGCAACGAGCAACCCGCAATGAACAAATATACTGAGGGATTTTGGAGAAACTGCCCGCCTGAGTATAAACATGGAAATTAACAGCTAAACTCCTGCCCATATTCATAGTCAGAAACACACAATACCAACGGGGAGACGCACAACTTTACTAGAACCGAACCAAACATTAACCAGCCAGAGTGAGACTTGACCATGGAAAAGAGGCTGTAGATCGTTGGGGAAAACACATATTTCTTAGATCAACTAAATTATGTACAAAGCCTACAATAAAAATTCACTGCAGAGTAAAGGAACAAAAATGATCAGGACTGGTGTGTTGTCAGAGATTCCCAAATCCAAAATTGCATGTCAGAACACCTTGATCGCTAAGCTGGTCTTTCGAATAGGATCAGAAAATCCCTAGTAGAAATTGCAGAATTGACACTTTGTTTCACATTGGCTGCAAGTACCTACAGAACACTTTGCAAAAATTCCTACCCTTTGGCGTTTTTCCTCTAGTGATTTCCCTGTTGTCATTTTCCTGTCTCTGTACACAAAGTGTTTTGAAAATTTGGGGACTTCCGTGTTGTTAACGTCTGCTTCCTGCAGCTCTGCAGTGCTTGTCCTGCTGCACGGACAGAGCCGTACCCAGGAGTTCAGCTGTGTCCTAACCCTCATTAGCCACTGCATAAAGAGTCTGGAGAGAAGGTCATTTGATGCCTAATCAATTTGGTAGTTGATTCTTGCTAGAAACAATGAATATTTTTTAAATTTCTGTATTACTGTTCACCTTGATGCAGTGCTTTAGATAGAAAAAATGAAGTGCAAGTAGTCCTCTGAATATTTTAGAAACAGGATAGAAACATGGAGGATATTTTTACATAGATTTGTCTATAGATGAATAGTTTTGACGTACAGAAATTACACAGAACAAAACCAGTTCTAAATTAAATCTAGTTCAGCCATATTCAACGTGTTTTGGAGCCACCTATTAACTTCCAGTCGCATGCTGGCGTTGAAAAAGTAAATATGTAAAATAAAAGCTTTTAGATTTCAATATGCTCGTTACTTTTACCGTAATGTACGTATATCTCTTCTCAGAATTGTTTTATGTGATAATGGTGGCAGACATTCGTCCTGTAATCGGTGGGTTGCCGCTTCGCTCCACCTGCCTCTGTTGTGTATTTGGGCAAGATGCTTCACCTGGCTTGTGATCTAAAACACTCAGGTTGGCACCAAAACAGCATCTTCCAGACCTGTGTCCATGAAAAACAATACTCACATCCTGACACACCTATCCACCCTAAACACCACTGAACCACAGAAATCACTGCTGGGCAACTGCTTTTTTGGTTGTTTTATCTGACATTGTTCAATCACAACCGACAACGTGGTCTGAAGTCATCATACATCTCGATTTCACAGACACAACTTGTTGTTTTTAACCTTACAGACACTCCAGAATATCTGCCACGCTAAGGCGGAGGATGGAGCTGAAGAAAACACAACAGGAGGACTTGCAAACTCCAACACAGAAACGATTCAAACTAGAGACCTTCTTGTTTTGAGTTTACTGCGCTCACCACTATTCCACCATACAGCCACTGGTATGTACACAAAAGTAACTCATTTTCCACTAGTGCACCCTAAGTTTCATCGCATTATGCTTCCACACCACAGTTATGCAATCTCACCATCCCAGTCGCAAAATGCAGCGTTCCACTCCAGAGAGGAAAAAATGATGAAACTAAAAAGTTTAAAACTGATGCCGGCAACGTTTTCAACATTTCACTTGCTCCTCATGTTTTCCCTTAATTCATTTTCTTTATGTCCGTGTATAAAGTTACCTCCCCGTAGTAAGTCTAACACAGTGTTTACTTGATTGCCATGGAAATGGGCACAAATAGAATACCATCAGTTAGCAGCAGCTCAGCTGAAGCATTTGCCTGGATTAATCTGACATAAAGGCAGCGCTTTGTTGGTAATAGAGATTTCTTTGGCGTTGTTCAAACAGAGCAGCCTCAAATTGAGGACATGTGTTTAATTTACCATGAAACCCAAGATTTCCTTCTTGTGTCTCAAAGCATGAAATTGAACTAATTAAATTTTAGAATTCACAGATCTAATGTCCGTCATCTTCTTTTATCGCCGTGAGCCCAGTTTCCTCTCCTGTGTTAAGCAAAACAGATTCGGTTTGTTTTAAATCAGGTATGTGTGCCCGAGGATACACTGAACATTAGCCCATGTCAGGAGTGTTTATAGGAGCCTGGTGCATACGCAGACACTCCGCACCAACACATCCACGATACCCATTAAAGGCAAAGAGAGCGGAGATGTGTCATTGCTGAAGCACGCACTTACTGTAGGTTGTGGTTTGAATTACAGCAGCCTCAAATAAAGTAATAAGTTATTAGCATATCTGAAATAAAACAAAGCTGTGAGGAGGAAAAGGTCATAACTTCAGTCTTCAAGCACCACATTCCAGATAACAGACTGAAAATATGATCACCCAGTTTTTTATTTTTAGACATGTAAATTTACATTTGCAGAGATACCTTCAGGTTCGTCAAATGCTGACCACATTACACAAAAATAAACTTTAGCTGCATTCAGATAAACGTACACAAGTAAGGAAAACCAGAAAGATCCTACTGGCTGAAATCCAGTGCAATAAACTCCACTTGTGACAATAATACATGAGAATTTAATCCTGCATTCAAACAAGGAACAGAAGATTATTCAGATGTCTACTTGCAATTCAGAAACGTTAGCCTTTAGGAGGCACTGAACATGCAAATGATGATTTCCAGGTTCCTAAGCTTGTAACGCTTTAACAAGTCTCATTAATTCAAAGATGTCTTCCGGTCATGCTCATAGATGTACAAAATAAAATGTAATACAAGCACAAGTCAACAGAACTGTGATTGACAGACCCTCCTCCTGGCTCTGATTGGTTGTTTCTGACCGAGTGGTGTATTTCTGCAGATGGCAGTGGGACGACAGGAAAAAGGCAGAGGAGCTCAATATTTTCTCAGATTATCCTCTCATTATAATGTCTGTAATGTCTTATAGTGACAGTGTTAACAAATATCTGAGGCTGTCACAAAACCGGTGTATTTGTAGATTTATTTCAGGATATCTGACTGCAGGCAACAGAATATGATTGCAAACCCCACTGTTTTAGATTTTAATTGGACAACGTTGCCAGCTTGACAGTAAAAAATTTTCAGCATTTTACTTTTGCTGTAGTACATAAATATTAAGTAGAACGTAGGAAATCCAGGGAAGGAGTGCAAACTTTTGTATTCCCCTCTCTTCACACTTCCTTTGAGTTCATATAATTACAGTCTAACTCTGTTTTTGATTGTTTTACAAATTATACTTTGAGTTCAGATATGGGGTCAAATTTCTCTAGTTCTGCAGCACGTTGCTGAAACATTTCTTTAGGTTTGCATTATGCACAGCTTATTCGTGACTCACTGCAACCATTTAATAATTAAGAGGTTGAGATGGCAATTGTTAAAAAATTTAAAAACTCCCATTTTTTTGCAGAACGTGTGGAGTTCTTTGCTGTTCTCATTTCCCAGCCACATTGACAGTAATTTCAAATAAAAAGAATCAATCTCAGTGCAAAGACGAGCAAAAGATACAAAAGCGTTAAAAAACTGAAATAAAAAGCACGAGGAGAAACACTGTTGTACATATAATTTCTTTTAAAACATGTTTTGTCTTCTCTATGTTACTGTCACCGACTTCAGCATTGCACCATAATATGTTGGAGTTTAAAAAATTAAAGATTGAGCGCATTTCTGGCTTTAATATTTTAACTTAGCTGTTATCCTACATGGATTAAGACAAAAAAAAAGGAAAAAATGAAAACAAATAAAACAGACTGGATGACTTATGTTTACACAGCGGTATCTGCTGATGGGTTTAATAACTTCCAAAGGCCTGGGTCGTTTCCTGCCTCTGTCTCTGCAGTCGCTCGGACTTTCCCGGTACCCCCTCACTTTGCTCCTGCAGCACGGATTCAAGCGGAGAGCTTTATTGTCATATTGTCCATGAGAAAGAAAGAAGACTTGGGACCTCTCAGGCAACACAACCCATCAGGCCTTGCTTTTGATCTAATCTGTGCTGGACAAGAAAACTCAGCAGAGCTTGTTATTAGTCAGAGGGATAAGAAAAGGGCTCCTTCCTCTGCACACGCACTCTGGCTTTGCCCTCAGAGGGCAGATAAGCCTTCATACTAACTAACCACTCAGGAATCCAAAGATAAAGTCTATTAAGGGATTGTACGCTCACGGATGGATGTATGAGTGTGTGACCACAGCTGAGTGTGCATGATGAGCAAAGCCTGCAGCTATATTTGCATGAGCATGAGAGCATTTTATATTTTGTTTGTCCTCGCAGCTGAGATCCCACATGCATCGTATTTGACTTTGACGGCGGGCGGTGCCATCTGGGAAGAGCACAGCATTTTGAAAGTTTTCTTGACACATCTTGCAGATTCATGTCGCATGGCGGAGGGGTTATGTGGAGTTTCACTTTCACGTGGAAGGGTGAACTGACACCATTTGATTTAATCAACAACAAGATGGCCAGATGTACCCTGTTGGAGGTTAATGATTAAGTTGTAAGTGAAGAAATTCACCTGAAACTTTGCTCCGACATCAGATGGATGCCCAAAACTAACAGGAGCTCAGTGTTGGTGTCCATCAACCGGATGTAGGAAAACATGCTGTTTTATAGATTCTTGGCTTCATACAGGGAAGTGTTGGGCAATTACAATGTAACATGGGAACTCGGTCAGAGACATTATGAAGATACTATCGTTTGATCTTCAAATGAAAGCAAATCTGCAAAAAGGACATACATTAAAATTTTTAACAAAATGGTAGCCAGCATTAAAATTTATTGGATGTAACTGTACTCCGAAAATGTAAAAACTAATTTAGAATGTGATGAACTGTAAACATGAATTTATTTAAATATAATCTGTATGGACTGAACATACTAGAAATTTGTGTTGATGAATGGGCAGAACATTGACTGTACAACACTGGTTTCTTTCAATATTTTTGTTCTGCATCATAAAAGTGAAAATAGAAAATCCTGAAAATGAAAGTTCAGTGTCTTTCATTTTTTTGGATTTTCACAAACTTGACAGCAAGCCAGAGAATTCATGTGCAGTTTGGTACATACTTTAGTTTTTTAGGCACGGTTCATAGCATTTTCGGTTCTTTTCTATTGATTAGAGAATAGAGTAAAATATTAAAAGAGTAACAGATAAAAAGTGCCCATTATAGAATTGATTTTATTTATTAACAAAGAATATGCAAGTTTAGCCACTAACCGGATGGACGGACAGACGGACGGATAAACGGATGCAACGAGAAAACCAGGCCCTGCATACATTTGAGAATGGAATAAGTTTGAATCATTTTGTGTTGTTTCGATATTTAGTTAACACAGTGTAACAAGATTTACTTGAATTCATCCTACAGGCACCTCTATTGGGCAAACCCCAACTTGTGAGTTGTTACATCTCATATGCTGTGCAGCGTTTCCTACTAGCACAGTACTCCAGCCAGCTGGATTTGGATAATAGTTGATTTTTCTCCAGTGCCAGTAATGTTTACATTCCGTTTTGATGTTGTTTCAGGTGAGTAATTCAGTAAAGTGCAGAGTAAAATGTGTGTTCAGTATGTATCCTGACATAAAGCTGTTGCTGGATGAGAAACCTTAATGTCCTAAATAACAATTCACTGATAAATGAGAGTCCTCTTTGTTTTGTTTTCATGTCACTTGTTGAAGTCGCCTGTTAAATGATGTATTGCGCACTTAGCTCAGAGTTGAAAACAATCTGCACGAGTTTGATCATAAAACACTGCTGGTTCGTTCGGTACTTGTGCGAGCGTGTGCCGTACCAGACATTTTCGGGATGATTAAAACCCTAATATTTATTCTGACAAGTACAGCTTAATGTTTTGTAAGTTTTCCTTATCAATAACTTCAAAACTTCAGTAGATATAATTACAAACTAGTCGATTAGCATACACATTATGCAATCACCTGGTAGCTACAGTGGCACTCACCTAGCTTTTTCACATCTGTCTAATGTTATCCTGTTGTGTTTGCTTGGATAAACTGTATTTTAATGTGGCCAAACTCTCAAAATATACCTCTTCCATTTGCATACTTTTATCTTTTAGTTTGCAGAAAGCAACATCAGAGGAAAATTTGCTAAAACTTTACTTACTGAGATAACATTTTTAATTGTGCCCACACTTAAAACACAACAGGGTTTGGATTGCTCTTTGATTAAAATCTGGCAATGAGACTGGGATTTTGTATGATAATTGTTGAAGAATTATTTTTGACGATAATTTTGATTTAAGATAAACAATAGTCTGAAGCATTATAAAAAAAAAAACATTTACTTTAGATTTCACTCCCAATTTTTAAAACATCTATTAAACTTTGATTGAAAAACTCCTATTAGTATTAACACATTTGTTTTTAAGTTACTCCTTTGGCCTTTTCTGGTATCAGTTTGCCATTTTTCCTCAGCACAATTAACTTTCTAGTCGAGTCTCAAAACTTTTTGCCATGATCAAAAATGAATTATGTTAAATCTTGGTTGGGATTTAACCAATACATGAAGAATATCTCATAGAGGATCTACATTTTTCCTTTTATCTCCTATTAAACATTCAAACACCAACATCAACTGCGAAGACAGTCACAGAAAACCAGTCCCGTTTTTCTTCTCGAGCAATGAAAACCTGCTACAGGCGTACCTGAGGTCCAAGTTGTTGCAGACCTGCTACTATAGAGACCGTCTCAACCCAGCAGCATTTTCATTTCAGAGGCTGCTCCTTGCAGCACGGCTAGCAAAAACTCCGTTAGGATTACCCTGGCCTAATTAAGATTAATTCTAGCATTTATTCCTCTCCACTTATTGTATAAATCATGTGTGACAGCTCAGTATTGAGTCTCGCTGCAGGACTAGGGGGGTATTACAATGGTGGGTTGACACCGGCACACAAGGCCTCCCAAGGCAGGTGGTTTTAGGCTGCAGCGCTTCTGACAGGCTCCATTAGCCAACACTTAACTTTGACAGTGAAGAGTAAGTGCAGACCTGAGGTCCCAACCCTCCCCCCGGGTCCTGTTTACCTTTCAGACCACACTGGAAGAGCTGCTCTATCTGACAGGGAAGAAAACTAGAGATTCATAATAACTCTACAGAACACCCACAGAGCCAGCAAACACAATACCAAAGAAAAAAAAGAAAGTAAAATGTCAGAAATAATTTGTTTGCCCAACCATGTCTCTCTCATAACTCTAGTCAGCTTTCTGGACTCTGGTGATGCTCTCACCTGGTTTTAAATGATCTGGCGTTTGTAATCGCTGACCATATTAAAAGCCAGCCACCTGTGGGCTTAAAGTTAACAAGTCAAATCACACTTTGACCCTTTAGTCTGAGGATGGTCTCTCAGGTCCTTACCTTGCCACGCCACCAATGTTTTATTTGGCTGCTGATCTGTTCTGTGAGCCAGACGTATCGGGGAAACTTTCCAGCTGGCCTGTGTGGCAGAACAGTAATCAACACAGGAATGTTTTTGGTCAGCAATGCACAATTAAATGGTTTGTGCATTTTGAAAGAAATTAACTTTATGGCTGGAAAATGCTGGACAAGGAAGGCAAAGAACATTGAAAAGGCATTTTTCAAACAATAGATTATATATGAGAGTTCATTTAGGGTGCCTAAAAAGAAAAATCAAACCTGGTTGGAGCATCATCATCACTCTCATTTCCAAATGTTGTTAATTTATTTTTTGAGATTGAACTCGCAGTACTTCGTCCTCAGACATCAGTTTTCACATCTAGCCAAACATTGTGAATTAGACTTTGAATGGGCCGTTCTAACACATGAATGTTCTTTGCTAAACCAGTCCCGCTGCCAAAATCACACGATAAGTTATGCATGGAGATTGGTGTGAAAAATTTGCTTGTTGAGTTGTGACAAGAACGGGTGGACGACATGAGGCTGAGAACAAAATGACAAGATTTTCATCAGCCTGACCATGAAGAGCCCTTAAAACTTTTATAAGGCACTGTGTAATGCACGTTTTATTGACAATTAAAGGTCAACATGTTATTACAGAATCTGTAGCATCATGGTATAATGAAAAACAAAGCAAATATTTCAGTAAAATTGTCTCCCAGAAGTGCTGAAGATCTGGAACTATGACATTCACATAGCAAAGACAGCATGAATAAATGATGGCGAATGCGACGCAATAATAACGTTAAACAAAACACGGTTATGCAATCCTGCTGCAATGATCCCAGTTACATTAGTCTGGGAAGTGGGGGTTGGTTTCTTTGAAGAGGACATATGCAATTGTGTATTTCTGTCTCCCGTTATCACCAGCACAGGAGCTCGTCTCATGGCTCGTGACAAGGTTGAGCCTAAAAGATGGCGTGTGCTTCTCCACGAACTTCCTCGTGTCAGTGTGACTCTTTGGTTGTCAGCAGAGTCAGCATGTTAGTTAAAAAACTGGATGTGATTTGGCCAACCCAGCACCAGTCTAAAGTAGTGCTGCGGTCCAGTAATCCTGTGGTATTTTAACCAGAGTGAGTTGCAGACGTTTTATTAAGGCCTCAGGACATTGTGTCAACTTTAGGCACAAATGTAATAAATCTCCTTCAGGGAGGTTAAAACTTAAGCTAGAAGCTATAAAACGTTTGGTCATTTGGAAAAGAGGCACGGTTTAAAGGGGACTTATTATGCTTCCTTGAATAATTTAACACAGGTCTGTGGCTTTACAAAACATGCTCATTACATTTTTTTGTGTGTAAAATCATTTGTAGATAATGAGAATTCACCTGGTCAGTTCTGAGCTCCTTTCACAAAGAGAAAGGAGCTATTATGCAAATAAGCTGCTGCTTGCTGGGTCCCCAGTTTTAACGTCACCCTCTCACTTTACACATGTGGAAATGGCTTAAGATCTTAAAAGGTGTTAAATTTGAGTTGCAGAAGCCTCAGGCACCCTGATTACAGCAAATATTGCAATTAATTAAGTGAATTAGATTTCCAGCATCTGTTACCAACCAGTTAACAACTCAAACAAAATGTGAAGCCACATGCAGTACTGAAATGTCAGTTTTACAGTGGCTGGCACATTATTAAATACACAAGTTTCACTGAGCTAGCAGACAGGACAGGTTTTCTGGGTGGTGTTTTTTTTTTTTTTTTGTTGAAACATCCCCTTTTCCAGTTCTGACTTGGCATTTATAATGGCCGTAGGCCGTGTTTAATTTGTTCAAGCTCTGCAGAGCAGGACTGCTTACAGGAAGTCGAAACAACAGGCAACGGTAACTTCACTTTCCTTCCTCAGATATTTTATTTAGAGGGAATCCAGAGTGAAACTTTATGTTCAGAGCTGTAAATCAAACACGCGGGGATTTACCAAGATTACTCGAGAAAATTTCTCACCATTGTACAAATCGCTCACCGGTCTAGTCGAGTTATTTATTACGATGTTTGACAATCGAGCGCAAGTCCATGCTGGAGATGTGACTCTCTAGGAGGGCTAATCAGTTCGTTCAGAGGCGCCATCCTTGCAGTGTTGCTGTGGTGGCATTAGCTGGGTGCCATCCAAGTTGCATCACAGAAGCACTTAGAAGAAGTGCCGTCTCTGCTGCCTCATTAGTTGGTGCAGTGGCTGCTGTCAACATCAGCCACTGCACCCACCATTGTGGGCTTCAAAGCACAGGCTCCAGCTTGTGAGCCGTCCAAATATTTCTTTCATGAAAGCCTCATCACATCAGCGCTTTCATCACTAAAAAAGGTCAGCGAGAGCGAGAGAGAGTAAGAAGGGAAAGAGGGAAGAGCTGAAATCCGTTGAGGCTGAGTCAATGGCAGTGAAGCCTTTTGGGGAGAGCAATGCCACGGAGAGATCGAGAGGAACAAGAACCAGGAATGAACGTTGTCTTTTCATCGGTCATCACTTACTGACGTGGCACAAGTTGAACTGAATCTTTTCAGCAGTTCCTTTGGCCACAGGTACAATTTAAAGGGGCAGTTTTATGTGAAATCAACTTGTTTGAGTTTTATATCATGTTGTAATGTTTTTCTTTTGATTCTCTAATGCAGTGGTTCCCAAACTTTTTCTCCTGCCCCCCGCCCCAGTGGTTTCCAAACTATTTCTGGGCCCCCCTTATGGCTTACAGGTAGCTGTCTGGTTGAACGATGTGTGTGAGCGAAGGGGGAGTGGATACTTAGAGGACTCCCTGTTGTACTCTGCCCCAGCTCCAGATGAACAACGGGGGGAATCAACTTTTTTTGGGGGCAAAATAAGTCGTAGCTGAACATAGACAACAACACCAGTAGTGTGTGTACTTGTTAACAAGCTACTTGTTAATTAGCTAGCTAGTCATTTTTAGCTAACATTACCTGCATTAAACAGCTACTCAACTCAGTCGGTTAGTTTGGGGGAAAAACTGTGAAAAGTTCTTTGCGTTTTGCTGGTTTGCTGCCATGAGTCTAACACACCTGCGTAGCTCTGCAGAGCAGTAGCAGGTCTCCTTCACTGCCGCACAGGTATAAACCCAGCCAGCATCGTAGCGCTCATGTTGCGTTTAAAAGCGGCTCGGAAAACCAGGTTACGACATGTTTACAATGGATTAAACAGTTTTAACTGCTGATAAAAGTGGCAGAGGACACAGATATGGGAAGTGTGGAAGCCTCTACTCTATCAGATTGACAGAGGAATAACAGTTTGTCATTATTCTTGGCCATTCTAAGGTAAAAACCCAGGGCATACAGCGTTCATGCTTTTTTTTTTTTTTTTTTTCATCCAGATGGCTTCCCGCGCCTCCCCTGCAATGGCACGGCGCCCCCCGTAGGGGCACGCCCCACAGTTTGGGAACCTCTGCTCTAATGCATGTTTGCGAAATCCTGAATCTCCCATGGCAACCATTCATCTCTCCAAAACTCGTGAGTGGATGAATCTCCTCCTCGAAGCTGCAGTTTCCAAGCTTCCACGCCTCTGCTTCACAGAGCAGCGCTCCCCTTCGACTCCCCCACTCAGTTCCTTCAGACTAGCCAGCAGCAATTAGCAAACATCTGGTGGAACTGCTCATTTGCTGAGCTCATTAAACGAGCTACTTCTCAGTGAAACTCTGGTAAACACGTTGTTAAAGGGTTAATAGAGGAGTGATATTGTGATGACTTCCTGGAGGCAGTGTCTACATAAGAAATGGAGTCTTGACTGAAGTTCAGTCTGGAAGACTCTCTAGGCGCACCTGGCTCTTCAATCAGTGCTTCCCTCTCTGCAACCCGGACCTATCGGCGCCGGTCCAAGCCTCGCTCCAGCCAATCATCGTCTGGGCTCCAGTTCAAAAGGATCTTCACCCTTAGCCTCCTCTGCTCACCAGCCACGATCAACCCACCGCCGCCCCATCTCCACCTTCAGCTCCAGGCTCTCAGGCCTCTTCTTCCTCCGACCTCCGCCACCAGCACAGGCCCCGGGGGGGTCTACATTCCTATGCTGCATCAGGAATGTTCATCGAGCTTATCGAAGTCCAGCTCGACGTCCCCGGCCGGGGCCTGAACGGCAAAGAACTTTGTGTTTATTTTCATGTTTATCTTTGTCATTAAACTCTTTTAATCGCTTTTCTCTCTCCACCTGAGTCTCTCCAGATTGAACTGAATGTAGCATAGTTACTTGATTATGCTTTAAAATACTATGGAACTGGAAAACATGACAATGTAGATATTTGGAGCTAAATCAAGTTTGTCTTATTTTGTGACAAATCACATTGCTTTTAAATTATTTTTGAACAGGTTCTCTCTTTAGATCTCGTATACAGTTGATCAAATATAACTTACATCAACTTTTCCAAAAGAGTGATCACTGTGGTTTAATTAAACTGATTATTCAAAACAATAATTATTTCGCAGGGCAGAATTGACCTTCTTTGCCAGAGCTGAATAAGAGGACTACAGACGTTCCAGCAGAGTAATCCATAGCCTGGGTCCTTAAAGCTGACATATCATCAGCATCTGGCCCCAAGCATGCTTGCTGCTCCATATGTCTCAATAAGGAGGCAGAGAGTGAAGTTTGCGGTTGTTCAAAGGTTACATAACACATATGTGGGGCTGATCTATATTTCAGACTAATATCCTAGTGACAAGGACGATGGTGGTTGTGGCTTGTGCGCAGAAATTCTAGTCAAAATACAAATGTATATTGTCTGAGAATAAGACCGCACCATGAAATAAAAGAAAATTATTCTACAAAGTGATAGAAAATGTTAGATTGATTCAGATATCGCAGTCTGTGCTTTATGCCACACTGAGTGGAGGACCCTATTTGAGTTTTGCACAGGAAACAACCTTTTTTATTTACTCTCTTCTTTCCATTTTGATCGTGTGGCTTGAAATTAAGCTGCAACGGCATAAAACCACAAAAAGTCTTTTAGCCCTCCAGTAACATTGTGGATGTTACACATTCACAATGAGCCCAAATATTCAGAGTAAATTCACAGAGAGACACCAATTGCTCCTTTTTTCTGCACATGCTTCGGTTGTCCAGTGTTCTTCAATTTTGCGCTGGATTCACAAAACAGAATATATTTAGTAAGTACATGAAGACACAAGCCAATCAGATCTATCAGGTCAAGAAAAATGATAATACAGAACAAAAAGTTTCAACCAGAACGAAGGTAAATGCTGGAAGTTGATATCTAAGTCTCATGTTCACCCAGATGACTGAATATGTTACATACTAGCAGTAGCTCTATGGAGTTAGATTTGTTTCACAATTATTCAGTCAAAAAAAAAAAAGTCAAACAAAAAAAATCATTTTTAATCATAAAAATAATTTTTTACGAAACAAAAAAATTTTTTACGATTTTTTTTTTGATTGAAGTCAAATTTTTTGATTGAAACTTTTTTTTTTGATTAAATACTACTTTTTTTGTTTGACATGATTTTTTTTTTTTTTTTTTTTTTTATTTAAATATTTAGAAAAAAATTTAACTCCTTATAGCCTTTTATTACT